>NW_027015756.1:0-11011 GCF_036934945.1 Oncorhynchus masou masou
TTATGACACATACATAAGTGTCACGCCTTGGTCTTAGTATTGTGTGTTTTAGTTTATTAGTTAGTCAGACCAGGGTGTGACATGGGGTTATTATGTATTGTATTTCCGTATTGGGGTTTGTAGTGTTTGGGTTGGTAGTTGATTAGGGGTGTGTGTGTGTGTTAATTAGGTTGGCTGCCTGAGGCGGTTCTCAATCAGAGTCAGGTGCTTCTCGTTGTCGCTGATTGGGAACCGTATTTAGGTAGCCTGTTTTTCGCTTTGTATTTCGTGGGTGATTGTTCCTGTCTCTGTGTAGGTTGCACCAGTCAGGCTGTATTAGGTTTCGTTCTGTTTGTTGTTTTTTTTGTATTTATTTAAGTTATTCGTGTTAGTCCGTTCGTTTTGTCTTCACTAATAAACATGAGTAACATACACGCTGCATTTCGGTCCGACTCTCCTTCAACAACAAAAGAACGCCGTTACAGAATCACCCACCAAACTCGGACCGAGCAGCGTGTCAACAGGCAGGAGCAGCGCAAAGAGGAGCCGCGCAAAGAGGAGCCTCGTTATAAGGATTTCTGGACATGGGAGGAAATCCTGGACGGAAGAGGACCCTGGGCTAAACCAGAAGAGTGTAGCCGCCCTAGGCTGCCCAGCAGAGCAAAGAGTAAACCGGAGCAGCGTGTTAACAGGCAGCGACAGCTGGAGCAGCAAAGGGAGGAGGAATTATTCAGAGAATGGACATGGGATTTAACGACGTGGGAAGAAATAGATAAGGTGGGCGGCCGACCCAGAGAGAGTGCCGGAGCCGCCTGGGATTCACTGGAGCAGTGCGAAGGGGCTATCGAAGAATGGAGTTAAAAAGAAAGTCACGGCCGGCGCAGAGCTAAAACCGAAAAGCAGCCCCAAAATTCTTTGGGGGGGGAGGCTATCAGGGGTGGCTCCGTCAGGTAGGAGACCTGCGCAATCTCCCTGTGCTTACCGGGGAGCTAGAGAGGAAGAACGGGCGGGCACCGTGTTGTCCGTGGTGCGCCACCCGGTGTCCCCGAATGCGGGTGCATAGCCCGGTGCGGTATATTTCAGCTCCGCGTATTGGCCGGGCAAGATTGAGCGTCGAGCCAAATGCTATGAAGCCGGCTCTACGCATCCGTTCTCCAGTGCGTCTCCTTGGGCCGGTTTTCATGGCACCAGCCTTGCGCTCTGTGTCTCCGGTTCGCCTACATAGCCCAGTGCGGGCTATTTCTCCTCACAGCACTGGCAGGGCAACCGAGAGTATTCAACCAGGTAAGGTTGGGCAGGCTCGGTGCTCAAGAGCTCCAGTGCGCCTGCACGGTCCGGTCTATCCAGAACCACCTCCACACCCCAGCCCTCCAGTAGCAGCTCCCCGCACTAGGCTTCCTGTGCGTGTCCTCGGCCAAATACCACCAGTGCCAGCACCACGCATCAGGCCTACAGTGCGCCTCGCCTGTTCAGCGCAGCCAGCGCTTTCTCCCTCTCCTGCGCTGTCGGAGTCTCCCGTCTGTTCAGCGGTTCTAGAGCCTTCCTCCTCTACAGCGCTGCCGGAGCCTCCTGTCTGTATACAGCAGCCTGAGTTGCTAGTCTGCATGGAGCTGCCAATCTGCAAGAAGCCGCCAGAGCTGTCAATCTGCATGGAGCAGCCAGAGCCGTCAGTCAACGCCGACAGCCAGATCTGCCAGTCAGCCAGACTCTTTCCAGATCTGCCAGTCAATAAGACCCTTCCAGTCAGCCAGACTCTTCCAGATCTGCCAGTCAACCAGACTCTTCCAGATCTGCCAGTCAGCCAGACTCTTCCAGATCTGCCAGTCAGCCAGACTCTTCCAGATCTGCCAGTCAGCCAGACTCTTCCAGATCTGCCAGTCAGCCAGACTCTGCCAGATCTGCCAGTCAACCAGACTCTTCCAGATCTGCCAGTCAGCCAGACTCTTCCAGATCTGCCAGTCAACCAGACTCTTCCAGATCTGCCAGTCAACCAGACTCTTCCAGATCTGCCAGTCAGCTCAGACTCTTCCAGATCTGCCAGTCAATCAGACTCTTCCAGATCTGCCAGTCAACCAGACTCTTCCAGGATCTGCCAGTCAGCCAGGATCTCCCAGATCTGCTAGTCAGCCAGGATCTTCCAGTCAGCCAGGATCTGCCAGATCTGCCTGTCAACCAGGATCCGCCAGATCTGCCAGGATCTGCCAGGATCCGCCAGTCAGCCAGGATCCGCCAGTCAGCCCAGATCCGCCAGTCGGCCAGGATCTGCCAGTCGGCCAGGATCCGCCAGTCGGCCAGATCACCAGGATCCGCCAGGATCCGCCAGTCAGCCAGGATCCGCCAGTCAGCCTGGATCTGCCGGATTCAACTTCCTGGCTGGGCTTTTTCTCAGTACTGGGCTTTTTCTCAGTGCTGGGCTGCCTCTCAGTGCTGAGCTGCCCCTCTGTCCCGAGCTGCCCCTCTGTCCCGAGCTGCCCCTCTGTCCCGAGCTGTCCCTCAGTCCTGAGCTGTCCCTCCAGTCCCGAGCTGTCCCTCAGTCCAGGCTGCCTCAGTCAGGCTGCTCTTCTATTATGTAGGGTTCTGGGTGAGGACTATTCGAGCTATGGTCGGCGGTTAGGGTGGATTATCCATGGACGAAGGAGGAACAATGACAATTATGAAGTGGGGTCCACGTCCGGAGCTGAACCGCCACCATGGACAGACGTTTCCGACCCTCCCTTTATATGCTTGAGGTGCGTTCGGAGTCCGCACCTTAGGGGGGCCTACGCACATTGTATTTTGTGTTTTAGTTTATTAGTTAGTCAGACCAGAGGGTGTGACATGGGAGTTATTATGTATTGTATTTCCGTATTGGGGTTTTTGTAGTGTTTTGGATTGTAGCTGATTAGGGGTGTGTGTGTGTGTTAATTAGGTTGGGCCTGCCTGAGGCGTTTCTCAATCAGAGCCAGGTGATTCTCGTTGTCGCTGATTGGGAACCGTATTTGATAGCCTGTTTCCTTTGTATTTCGGTAGGTGATTGTTCACTGTCTCTGTGTCGGTTGCACCAGTCAGGCTGTATTAGGTTTCGTTCTGTTTGTTGTTTTTTTGTATTTATTTAAGTTATTCGTGTTAGTCCGTTCGTTTTGTCTTCACTAATAAACATGAGTAACATACACGCTGCATTTCGGTCCGACTCTCCTTCAACAACAAAAGAACGCCGTTACAATAAGATCCACAAAACCCACCACGGTAGTTATTCTATGGCTGTTTATGACACCCACATAAATTGATCCTATTAAATTATCATTGTAATGGTCCACACATTGATGTCAGACATGCGGCACATACCAGCTCTGTTGCTGATGACTTGGATGAATGCCGGAGCAGATTTCAGGACTAGGACAAGACACCCTCTTTTTGACTGATGACTGACATGAGGGAATGTGATAGGCATATCTGGCTTATATGGTTATGATGGTCATAATGCTACTTGACAGTGCCATAAAGTGTATTTCCTACAAGTTATTTAAAATATGAAAATAATAAAAATATGAAAATAATTAATTACAACAACAACAACAACAACAACAACGGATTTAAGGAAACTTCTTGGCAGGGAAAAACGTTTGGGCTTCCAGTATGACGCAGAGCTGATCAGTCTGATCTTTTTTTAGCTCCGTTACAAATTTTAAATAAATCCTGAAAAATGTTCAACCTTAACCTTAAAGTACCAGGAAAGGCAGTAATAGTTTATTAGCTTTCGAAACCCACAATGCCGACGAAGAAAAATCACACCAAAAAAACAGACTTAACGAGTGAAAGTTTAGAGTGAGGATGAAGGTGCTGTGTTAGCTTCATGTGCTCGTGGTGGAAGCAGGACTGAGGCAATAAACACTTGCAGTGACATTAGCTCCGAATATATCCTCAAGGCCAAAATCAAATCAAATCAAATTTATTTATAAAGCCCTTCGTACATCAGCTGATATCTCAAAGTGCTGTACAGAAACCCAGCCTAAAACCCCAAACAGCAAGCAATGCAGGTGTAGAAGCACGGCGGTTAGGAAAAACTCCCTAGAACGGCCAAAACCTAGGAAGAAACTTAGAGAGGAACCAGGCTATGTGGGGTGGCCAGTCCTCTTCTGGCTGTGCTGCGTAGAGATTATAACAGAACATGGCCAAGATGTTCAAATGTTCGTAAATGACCAGCATGGTCGAATAATAATAAGGCAGAACAGTTGAAACTGGAGCAGCAGCACGGCCAGGTGGACTGGGGACAGCAAGGAGTCATCATGTCAGGTAGTCCTGGGCATGGTCCTAGGGCTCAGGTCCTCTGACAGAGAGAAAGAAAGAGAATTAGAGAGAGCATATGTGGGGTGGCCAGTCCTCTTTCGGCTGTGCTGGGTGGAGATTATAACAGAACATGGCCAAGATGTTCAAATGTTCATAAATGACCAGCATGGTCGAATAATAATAAGGCAGAACAGTTGAAACTGGAGCAGCAGCACGGCCAGGTGGACTGGGGACAGCAAGGAGTCATCATGTCAGGTAGTCCTGGGGCATGGTCCTAGGGCTCAGGTCCTCCGAGAGAGAGAAAGAGAGAGAGGAGAGAATTTGAGAATGCACACTTAGATTCACACAGGACACCAAATTGGACAGGAGAAGTACTCCAGATATAACAAACTGACCCCAGCCCCCCGACACATAAACTACTGCAGCATAAATACTGGAGGCTGAGACAGGAGGGGTCAGGAGACACTTTGGCCCCATCCGAGGACACCCCCGGACAGGGCCAAACAGGAAGGATATAACCCCCCCACTTTGCCAAAGCACAGCCCCCACACCACTAGAGGGATATCTTCAACCACCAACTTACCATCCTGAGACAAAGCTGAGTATAGCCCACGAAGATCTCCGCCATGGCACAACCCAAGGGGGGGTGACAACCCAGACAGGATGACCACATCAGTGAATCATCCCACTCAGGTGATGCACCCCTTCCAGGGACGGCATGAGAGAGCCCCAGTAAGCCAGTGACTCAGCCCCTGTAATAGGGTTAGAGGCAGAGAATCCCAGTGGAAAGAGGGGTACCGGCCAGGCAGAGACAGCAAGGGCGGTTCGTTGCGCCAGAGCCTTTCCGTTCACCTTCCCACTCCTGGGCCAGACTACACTCAATTATATGACCCACTGAAAAGATGAGTCTTCAGTAAAGACTTAAAGGTTGAGACCGAGTTTGCGTTTCTGACATGGGTAGGCAGACCGTTCCATAAAAATGGAGCTCTTTAGGAGAAAGTGTCATGTCTTGTTATGTCTGTTCCTGTCCTTTCTCTTCACTCTGTCTCTCTCTGCTGGTCTTTTTAGGTTACCTTCTCTGTCTCTCATTCTTCAGCTGTTCTACATCTCCCCTAACTAGCTCATTCACTCTTTCCCACCTGTTCTCTCTTCCCCCTCTGATTAGGTCTCTATTTCTCTCTCTGTTCCTGCTACTTTCAGTGTCTGATTCTTGTTTGTGTTTTCATGCCAGAAGCAAGCTGTCGTCTCGTTCTTCCACCTTGTCCTATCCCTGTCGGAGTCTGCCTGGCAGGTGCATCCTGCATTATACTAACGTTCTTTTTTGTTCCATTGACAACGTTGGAAGAGGATTTATGCCATTCCTGTTTTTTCATTAAAGAACTCTGTTTTCTGTTAAAACCGCTTTTTGGGTCTTCACTCAAGTACATAACAGAAGAATCAGACCAGAGAATGGACCCAGCGGCTCCGGACCCTTTTCACTCCGCCGTCGAGATCAGGGACGATGCTAGGCAGACACGAGGAGGAATTGTCTGCAGCTCGACATGCCGTTGAGACCCTGGCCGTCCAAGTCTCGACCTCACAAGACGGGTTCACCAACTCCACCTCGATCCACCGCCCACTTCCAGGGTTTCCGAGTCTCCGGGCCCAGGATCAACAACCCGCCGTGTTACTCTGGGGGAGCCCACTGAGTGCCGCTCATTCCTCACTCAGTGTACGTGGTGTTCTCTCTCAGCCCAACACTTACTCCAGGAGCGCAGCCCGCCCGCCTACGTCATTTCTCTCCTTACCGGACGGGGGGCGCGTGAGTGGGGCACGGCAATCTGGGAGGCGAGGCTGAGTGTATTAACCAGTATCAGGACTTTAAGGAGGAGATGATACGGGTTTTTGACCGTTCTGTTTTGGGGAGGAGGCTTCCAGGACCCTGTCTTCCCTATGTCAGGGAATCGATCCATAACGGATTATTCTATGAGTTTCGCACTCTCGCTGCCTCTAGTGACTGGAACGAGCCGGCTTTGCTCGCTCGTTTCTGGAGAGGTCTCCTCGTCGAGGTTAAGGATGAGATCCTCTCCCGGGAGGTTCCTTCCAGTCTGGACTCCCTTAATAGCTCTCGCTATTCGCATAGAGCGACGGTTTGATCTTCGTCGCCGAGCACGTGGAAAGGAGTTCGCGTTCTCCGTTGCTCCCCTCTCCACATCACTGCCACCTGCCGCATCACTGCCACCCTCCTCCGCCGGCTCGGATGCTGAGCCTATGCAGCTGGGGGGTATCCGCATCTCGGCCAAGGAGAAGGAACGGAGAATCACCAATCGCCTCTGTCTCTCTGCGGCTCCGCTGGTCATTTGTCACCTCATGTCCAGTAAAGGCCAGAGCTCATCAGTAAGAGGAGGGCTACTGGTGGCGCAACTACTCAGGCCTCTCCTTCTGGATCACACTACCTTTCCGGTCCATCTCCGCTGGCCCGGTTCATCTGCTTCCTGCAGTGCCTTGATAGACTCTGGGGCGGGAGGGCTGTTTATGGACGAGACCTGGGCTCGGGAACATGACATTCCTCTCAGACAGTTAGGGAGCCCACACCTTGTTCGCTTTAGATGGTAGTTCTCTCCCAAGATTCAGCGTGAGACGCTGCCTTTAACCCTCACTGTCTCTGGTAATCATGGCAGAAACCATTTGTTTTTAATTTTTCGTTCACCTTTTACACCTGTTGTTTTTGGGTCATCCCCTGGCTAGTGCGCCATAACCCTTCTATTAATTGGTCTAGTAATACTATCCTATCCTGGAATGTTTCTTGTCATGTGACCTGTTTAATGTCTGCTATCCCTCCTGTTTCCTCTGTCCTTCTTCACAGGAGGAGCCTGGCGATGACAGGGGTGCCGGAGGAGTATCACGATCTGCGCACGGTGTTCAGTCGTTCAAGGCCACTTCTCTCCCTCCCCACACCGGTCGTATGACTGTAGTATTGATCTCCTTCCGGGAACTACTCCCCCCGGGGTAGATTATACTCTCTGTCGGCTCCCGAACGTAAGGCTCTCGAGGATTATTTGTCTGTTTCGCTCGACGCTGGTACCATAGTCTCCTCCTCCTCTCTCCCACGCCGGGCCAGGTTTTTTGTTCAGAAGAAGGACGGGTCCCTGTGCCCATGCGTGGATTATCGAGGGCTGAATGACATAACAGATTAAGAATCGTTATCCGCTTCCTCTTATGTCTTCAGCCTTCGAGATCCTGCAGGAGCCAGGTTTTTCACCAAATTGGACCTTCGCCAACGCCTACCATCTCGTGCGCATCAGGGAGGGGGCCGAGTGGAGGCCGGCGTTTAACACTCCGTTAGGGCACTTTGAATACGGGTTCTTCCTTTCGGCCCTCGTTAACGCTCCAGCTGTCTTTCAGGCACTAGTTAACGACGTCCTGAAGACATGCTGAACATTTTGTTTTTCGTTTACATGGACGATATCCTGATTTTTCACCGTCTCTCCCGATTCACGTTCAGCACGTGCGACGCGTCCTCCAGCGCCTTTTGGAGAACTGTCTTTATGTGAAGGCTGAGAAGTGCTTTTTCATGCCGCCTCTGTCCTTTTCTCGGTTCCGTTATTTCCGCTGAGGGCATTAAGATGGATCCCATCAGGTCCAGGCTGTCATTGATTGGCCCGTTCCTAAGTCACGCGTCGAGCTGCAGCGCTTTCTGGGCTTCGCTAATTTCTATCGTCGTTTCATCCGTAATTTCGGTCCAGGTGGCAGCTCCCTCACAGCCCTTACTTCTGTTAGGACGTGCTTTAAGTGGTCCGTTTCCGCCCAGGGAGCTTTTGATCTTCTTAAGAATCGTTTTACATCCGCACCTATTCTTGTTACACCTGACATCTCTAGACAGTTTGTTGTTGAGGTTGACGCGTCAGAGGTGGGCGTAGAGCCATTCTTTCTCAGCGCTCTCTCTCTGACGGCAGTCCATCCTTGCGCGTTTTTCTCTCATCGCTTATATGCGCCGTCAGAACGTAACTATGATGTTTGGTAATCGCGAACTGCTCGCCATCCGCTTAGCCCTAGGCGAATGGCGACAGTGAGTTGGAGGGCGACCGTTCCTTTTGTCGTTTGGACTGACCATAGGAACCTTGAGTACATCCGTTCAGCCAAACGACTTAATGCGCGTCAGGCTCGTTGGGCTCTGTTTTCGCTCGTTTCGAGTTTGTTATTTCTTATCGTCCGGGCTCAAAAAACACCAAGCCTGATGCTTTATCTCGTCTCTTCAGTTCTTCTGAGGTCTCCACCGACCCCGAGGGGATTCTCCTAGGGGGCGTGTTGTCGAGTTGACTGTCTGGGGGTGAGGGCAGGTAAGCAAGCACTCGCTCACACTCCGTCGCCGCGAGCTTGTCCTAGGAACCTTCTGTTCGTTCCCGTTCCTACTCGTCCGGCCGTTTCTTCAGTGGGCCCACTCTGCCAAGTTAGCCGGCCACCCGGCGTTCGGGAATGCTCGCTTCCATTCGCCAGCGTTTCGGTGGCCCACTCGGGAACGTGACGCGCGTCGATTTGTCGCCGCTTGTTCGGTCTGCGCGCAGACTAAATCTGGAACTCTCCTCCTGCCGGCCGTCTCAGACCGCTTCCCATTCCCTCTCGACCGTGGTCTCACATCGCTTTAGATTTTATCACCGGACTGCCTTCATCAGCGGGAAGACAGTTATTCTTACGGTTGTCGATAGATTCTCTAAGGCGGCTCATTTCATTCCTCCTCTTCAGCTCCCTTCTGCTAAGGAGACGGCTCAGATCATTATCGAGAATGTTTTCCGGTTCATGGCCTTCCGTCTGACGTCGTTTCCGACAGAGGCCCGCAGTTCCACGTCTCAATTTTGGAGGGGTTTTGCCGTTTGATTGGGGCTTCCGTCAGTCTCTCGTCCGGCTTTCATCCCCAGTCTAACGGTCAAGCCCGAACGGGCCAATCAGACTGTTGGTCGCATTTTACGCAGTCTTTCTTTTCGTAACCCTGCGTCTTGGTCAGAACAGCTCCCTGGGCGTCCCCACAACTGCTTCCTTCGTCTGCTACCGGTCTATCTCCTTTTCAGAGTAGCCTCGGGTACCAGCCTCCGCTGTTCTCATCTCAGCTCGCGAGTCTGCGTCCCCTCCGCTCAGGCTTTTGTCCAGCGTTGCGAGCGCACCTGGAAGGGGTCAGGTCGGCCTTTGCCGTAATAGGGCGCAGACTGTGAGGCCCACGCTAATAGCGTAGGACCAAAAGTCCTAGATATTGTTGCGGTCAGAGAGTATGGCTCTCCACTCAGAACCTTCCCCTTAAGACAGCTTCTCGCAAGTTGGCCCCCGATTCATTGGTCCGTTCCGTATTTCTCAGGTCATTAATCCTGTCGCAGTGCGACTTCTTCTCCCAGCTATCTTCGTCGCGTTCACCCGGTCTTCCATGTCTCCTGTGTTAAGCCCGTTCTTGGCGCCCCCGCTCGTCCTCCCCCATCCTTGTCGAGCGCACCCATCTACAGGGTTCGCCAAGATTTTGGACATGCGCCCTCGGGGCCGTGGTCATCAGTACCTAGTGGATTGGGAGGTGGGTCCTGAGGAGGAGTTGGGTTCCCTCTCGGGACGTGCTGGACCGTTCGCTGATCGATGATTTCCTCCGTTGCCGCCAGGTTTCCTCCTCGAGTGCGCCAGGGAGGCGCTCGGTGAGTGGGGGTACTGTCATGTCTTGTTTATGTCTGTTCCTGTCCTTTCTCTTCACTCTGTCTCTCTCTGCTGGTCTTTTGAGGTTACCTTCTCTGTCTCTCATTCTTCAGCTGTTCACCATCTCCCCTAACTAGCTCATTCACTCTTTCCCACCTGTTCTCTCTTCCCCCTCTGATTAGGTCTCTATTTCTCTCTGTTCCTGCTACTTTCAGTGTCTGATTCTTGTTTGTGTTTTCATGCAGAAGCAAGCTGTCGTCTCGTTTGCTTCCACCTTGTCCTATCCTGTCCAGTCTGCCTGGCAGGTGCATCCTGCATTATACTGCGTTCTTTTTGTTCCATTGACAACGTTGGAAGAGGATTTATGCCATTCCTGTTTTTTTCATTAAAGAACTCTGTTTTCTGTTAAAACTAACTTTTGGGTCTTCACTCAAGTACATAACAGAAAGCCCTGCCTCCAGCTGTTTGCTTAGAAATTCTAGGGACAATTAGGAGGCCTGCGTCTTGTGACCGTAGCGTACGTGTAGGTATGTACGGCAGGACCAAATCAGAGAGATAGGTAGGAGCAAGCCCATGTAATGCTTTGTAGGTTAGCAGTAAACCTTGAAATCAGCCCTTGCTGACAGGAAGCCAGTGTGGAGGCTAGCACTGGGTAATATGATCAAATTTTTGGGTTCTAGTCAGGATTCTAGCAGCCGTAGCACTAACTGAAGTTTATTTAGTGCTTTATCCGGGTAACGGAAAGTAGAGCATTGCAGTAATCTAACCTAAGTGACAAAAGCATAGATTAATTTTTTCTGCATCATTTTTGGACAGAAAGTTTCTGATTTTTGCAATGTTACGTAGATGGAAAAAAGCTGTCCTTGAAATAGATGCTTGATATGTTCTTCAAAAGAGATCAGGGTCAGGTAACGCCGAGGTCCTTCACAGTTTTATTTGAGACGACTGTACAGCCATTAAGATTAATTGTCAGATTCAACAGAAGATCTCTTTGTTTCTTGGGACCTAGAACAAGCATCTCTGTTTTGTCCGAGTTTAAAAGTAGAAAGTTTGCAGCCATCCACTTCCCTTATGTCTGAAACACATGCTTCTAGCAAGGGGCAATTTTGGGGCTTCACCA
>NW_027015757.1:5000-11011 GCF_036934945.1 Oncorhynchus masou masou
ATAAAATAACAATAAGGAGGTTTATACAGGGGTCCCAGCGGGGTGAAGTGACTATGCATAGATAATAAACAGCGAGGAGCAGCAGTGTACAGGGGTCCCAGCGGGTGAAGTGACTATGCATAGATAATAAACAGCAGGAGCTGCAGGTACAGGGGTCCCAGCGGGGTGAAGTGACTATGCATAGATAATAAACAGCGAGGAGCAGCAGTGTACAGGGGTCCCAGCGGGGTGAAGTGACTATGCATAGATAATAAACAGCGAGGAGCAGCAGTGTACAGGGCAATTAAAGGGTGAAGTGACTATGCATAGATAATAAACAGCGAGGAGCAGCAGTGTACAGGGGTCCCAGCGGGGTGAAGTGACTATGCATAGATAATAAACAGCGAGGAGCAGCAGTGTACAGGGGTCCCAGCG
This sequence comes from Oncorhynchus masou masou, assembly GCF_036934945.1. NCBI lineage: Eukaryota > Metazoa > Chordata > Actinopteri > Salmoniformes > Salmonidae > Oncorhynchus > Oncorhynchus masou. The sequence continues at coordinate 5,415 of NW_027015757.1, forward strand.
GGGTGAAGTGACTATGCATAGATAATAAACAGCGAGGAGCAGCAGTGTACAGGGGTCCCAGCGGGGTGAAGTGACTATGCATAGATAATAAACAGCGAGGAGCAGCAGTGTACAGGGGTCCCAGCGGGGTGAAGTGACTATGCATAGATAATAAACAGCGAGGAGCAGCAGTGTACAGGGGTCCCAGCGGGGTGAAGTGACTATGCATAGATAATAAACAGCGAGGAGCAGCAGTGTAAAACAAATGGAGGGGGTCAATGTGTCAATAGTCCAGTGGCCATGGGATAGATTGGCTTGGGGATAGAAACTGTTCAGCAGTCTGTTGGCTTGGGGATAGAAACTGTTCAGCAGTCTGTTGGCTTGGGGATAGAAACTGTTCAGCAGTCTGTTGGCTTGGGGATAGAAACTGTTCAGCAGTCTGTTGGCTTGGGGATAGAAACTGTTCAGCAGTCTGTTGGCTTGGGGATAGAAACTGTTCAGCAGTCTGTTGGCTTGGGGATAGAAACTGTTCAGCAGTCTGTTGGCTTGGGGATAGAAACTGTTCAGCAGTCTGTTGGCTTGGGGATAGAAACTGTTCAGCAGTCTGTTGGCTTGGGGATAGAAACTGTTCAGCAGTCTGTTGGCTTGGGGATAGAAACTGTTCAGCAGTCTGTTGGCTTGGGGATAGAAACTGTTCAGCAGTCTAATGGCTTGGGGATAGAAACTGTTCAGCAGTATGTTGGCTTGGGGATAGAAACTGTTCAGCAGTCTGTTGGCTTGGGGATAGAAACTGTTCAGCAGTCTGTTGGCTTGGGGATAGAAACTGTTCAGCAGTCTGTTGGCTTGGGGATAGAAACTGTTCAGCAGTATGTTGGCTTGGGGATAGAAACTGTTCAGCAGTCTGTTGGCTTGGGGATAGAAACTGTTCAGCAGTCTGTTGGCTTGGGGATAGAAACTGTTCAGCAGTCTGTTGGCTTGGGGATAGAAACTGTTCAGCAGTCTGTTGGCTTGGGGATAGAAACTGTTCAGCAGTCTGTTGGCTTGGGGATAGAAACTGTTCAGCAGTCTGTTGGCTTGGGGATAGAAACTGTTCAGCAGTCTGTTGGCTTGGGGATGGAAACTGTTAAGGAGCCTTTTGGTCCTAGACTTGGCGCTCCGGTACCGCTTGCCAGAGAGAGAGATTCATTAATCCCTCCATCCCTCCCCTTCACCCCATCTCTTCTCTCTTCCTCTCTCTTTCCTTCTCCACCTCTTTCTCTATCCCTCTATCCATCCCTCCCCTTCACCCCATCTCTTCTCTCTTCCTCTCTCTTTCCTTCTCAACCTCTTTCTCTATCCCTCTATCCATCCCTCCCCTTCACCCCATATCTTCTCTCTTCCTCTCTTTCCTTCTCCACCTCTTTCTCTATCCCTCTATCCATCCCTCCCCTTCACCCATTTCTCCTTTCTTCCCCTTTCCATCCCACCCCCACCCCTATTATTCACTCTCTTCCCTCCCTATCCCTCCACCCCTCCTCCATCCCTTCCTTCCTAATCTCCAGGCCAGTACTGTGGGAAACATCTCAGGTGGCTCCCTCCCTTCCACTCTCCCTCGTTGCTCTGGACAGCAGCCTGAATACTGGTTCATTGCCGGGGAGAATCCATTAGCTCTGTATCCCAGGCTGCATCCACAGAACAGCAGGGAAAAGACTCTCCCTTCACCCCTCCATTCTAGCCTCCCGACGGTCCCAGGGAGAAAACACAAAACACACCTTTTTCCATTCTTTCATCAGCTGGTAATTTACTGCGCTCCCCACTTCTTGGCACAGGGCTTCAGTCTGATTGCACGTCAGTGTTGTTGCAACCAGCCGACAGTTTGCCCAGCAGTGGCAGGCAGAGAAGAAACATGTGATATCATAGAATCACACAGGCAGAAGTACACTGGTTCAAGTAGTACTTGTTTCCTTGAAAATAATCTGAGCATTTGATTATGTCTTCCTGGAGTGACAGATGGGAGAGGTTTGCACTTTTGGGTCTACAGCATTTGTTCAGTTGTGCCAGGCAAGCTCAGAAAAGCGCAGTTAAGTATTTTAAATAAAGCAAATACTATTTGAACCCAGGCCTGGTGTAGTCACTTAAATCTAGTGCTTGGGTGGCTGATACGGAGGCTTAGGGTTACATTGGCACCGGACCATAAACTGGCCTTGTTTTAATGTATACAAGACCTGTTGGCATGACCAGACCATACATGACCACACAGCCCCAGAGGAGAACGTATATGATTCTAAATTTATATGACTGGCTGTCGTGTTCGTGTAGCGGCTACAGAGACGGGCTGTCAGCGACAGACAGACAGACAGACAGACAGACAGACAGACAGACAGACAGACAGACAGACAGACAGACAGACAGACAGGATGATATTTGTTCTAAGATGAGTGATGGGGCATAGTGATGATGACATGTGCAGATCAGCCGGACGTTGTGACTTGGTGTTAGCCTAGCTAGCCTAGTGCTGACAGGGCCGTGTTGGATCCAACTACCTCTGAATGCAGCTGATACAGTCAGTTGTGTGATTGTGCATTACGGTAGCATGTTGACATGCCAACAAACTGCCACGTAGTGTCGTCAATTTGTTCCTCTTGAAACATGTAAGAAACACTTGGTGTTTTAGCTGTAAAAAGACAGACAGACAGACAGACAGACAGACAGACAGACAGACAGACAGACAGACAGACAGACAGACAGACAGACAGACAGGCAGAACAGCATGGTGTCTGATTAGACAGACAGACAGACAGACAGACAGACAGACAGACAGACAGACAGACAGGCAGACCAGCATGGTGTCTGATTAGACAGACAGACAGGCAGACCAGCATGGTGTCTGATTAGCTCATGTCTGAGTGATGGGGTGTAACGATGATGACAGGTCAGGATTATGTGTGATCAGCCGGACAGCGGAAGCTGTGACTTGGCGTTAGTTTAGCTCTGACAGGGCCGTGCTGAGTCCAACTCCCTCAGCCTTCAGCTGATGCGCTCAGTCACATTGAAGTTCCATTACCATAGTTTTGTGGTTGACACGTGACAAACTTCCACAATTTGTTCCTCTTGAATCCAGTCATACCACTTGTACGAAACACTGTTGTTCAATACCAATAGGCCTAAAGTACAATTTGTATACGCTTTCTAAATGAGCCAGAGATGTCTGGGGCTGACGTAGATGGGCAGATGGTCTGTGCTGGTCTGTGATGGTCAGTGCTGGCCTCTCTGGAGTGTCTGTTCATGTCTGGTGTTGCTGAGCTGAGAGGCTGTTGTCAATGACAGATGGGCCCTGATTGACTAGAGTTGTTGGTTCCAAGGCTGTTGCTATGGCAAGGCTGTTCCAACATTCAGACAACAGATCCACAGAAGACACAGTTTCAACTGCACTCCACACTGCCCTCACCCACATAGACAAATTGAATACCGATGTAAGAGTGCTGTTCATTGACTACAGCTCCGCATTCAACACCATAGTGCCCTCCAAACTCATCACTAAGGACCCTGGGACTAAACAACTCTGCAACTGGATCCTGGACTTCCTGATGGGCCGCCCCCTGCTGGTGAGGGTAGGCAACAGCACATCCGCCATCAACACAGGGGCCCTCAGGGGTGCGTGCTTAGTCCCACGACTGCGTGGGTGAACACCATCATCAAGTGTGCTGGCGACGTGAAGGTGGTAGGAGGGATCACTGACGGCAGGAGGTCAGGAGGGAGACATGGCAGTGTGCTGACGATGTGAAGGTGGTAGGAGGGATCACTGACGAGGGAAGGAGGTCAGAGAGGGAGACATGGCAGTGTGATGACGATGTGAAGGTGGTAGGAGGGATCACTGACGAGGAAGAGGTCAGAGGGAGACATGGCAGTGTGCTGACGACATGAAGGTGGTAGGACGGATCACTGACGAGGAAGAGGTCAGAGGGAGACATGGGGCAGTGTGCTGGCGACGTGAAGGTGGTAGGAGGGATCACTGACGAGGAAGAGGTCAGAGGGAGACATGGCAGTGTGCTGACGACGTGAAGGTGGTAGGACGGATCACTAACGAGGAACAGCTTCTACCCCCAAGCCATGAGACTGCTAAACAAGACTGCTAAACAAGATCATGCAAACAAGACTGCCAAACAAGACTGCCAAACAAGACTGCTAAACAACTAATCAAATGGCTACCCGGACTACCTGCATTGGCCTTTTTTTGCTCTAACTCTCTTTCACTAACTCTCTTTCACAGTATGCTCACACATACTGGACTCTACCCACATGCTCACACACACTGGACTCTACCCACATGCTCACACACACTGGACTCTACCCACATGCTCACACATACTGGACTCTACCCACATGCTCACACACACTGGACTCTACCCACATGCTCACACACACTGGACTCTACCCACATGCTCACACACACTGGACTCTACCCACATGCTCACACATACTGGACTCTACCCACATGCTCACACATACTGGACTCTACCCACATGCTCACACACACTGGACTCTACCCACATGCTCACACACACTGGACTCTACCCACATGCTCACACACACACTGGACTCTACCCACATGCTCACACACACTGGACTCTACCCACATGCTCACACACACTGGACTCTACCCACATGCTCACACACACTGGACTCTACCCACATGCTCACACACACTGGACTCTACCCACATGCTCACACACACTGGACTCTACCCACATGCTCACACACACTGGACTCTACCCACATGCTCACACACACTGGACTCTACCCACATGCTCACACACTACTTACCACTGACACCCCAACACACACACACATGCTATACACCCACACACACATAACATGTTCACACATGCATACTGACGTCACACACACACACACACGCACGCCGCGCACTTTCACACTCACCACATGCTGCTATTGCCTATTATCTATCCTGCACATTGACTCAGTACTGGTACTCCCTGTATATAGTCATGTTATTACCTGGTACTCCCTGTATATAGTCATGTTATTACCTGGTACTCCCTGTATATAGTCATGTTATTACCTGGTACTCCCTGTATATAGTCATGTTATTACCTGGTACTCCCTGTATATAGTCATGTTATTACCTGGTAGTCCTGCACATTGACTCAGTACTGGTACTCCCTGTATATAGTCATGTTATTACCTGGTAGCCCTGCACATTGACTCAGTACTGGTACTCCCTGTATATAGTCATGTTATTACCTGGTAGCCCTGCACATTGACTCATGTACTGGTACTCCCTGTATATAGTCATGTTATTACCTGGTACTCCCTGTATATAGTCATGTTATTACCTGGTACTCCCTGTATATAGTCATGTTATTACTCTGGTACTCCTGTATATAGTCATGTTATTACCTGGTAGTCCCTGTATATAGTCATGTTATTACCTGGTAGCCCTGCACATTGACTCAGTACTGGTACTCCCTGTATATAGTCATGTTATTACCTGGTAGCCCTGCACATTGACTCAGTGCTGGTACTCCCTGTATATAGTCATGTTATTACCTGGTAGTCCTGTACATTGACTCATGTTATCTGGTACTCCCTGTATATAGTCATGTTATTACCTGGTA
>NW_027015758.1:0-11010 GCF_036934945.1 Oncorhynchus masou masou
TTGTCAGGACCCGGTTTCGAACCTGGGTCTCCGGAGTGAGAAACAGTCACTTAACCAACTGAGCCACGAATAGTCAGCAGAACCCAGAAGATGAGGCAGACACAGCAGTACTTAAGACGGTGTATTTAATAAAGAAAAATCCTAAAATACAAAAAATGGCAAATCCAAAAGGTGGTAGGAAAAACACAAAAAGACCTCAAAAGAAACTCACCAAAAATAAACAAAAACAAAAAACAGAATACCACAAGAACTTCACCCGGAATCGACAAGAGCACACAGAACACTAGGGCAGGGTGCTAACATACAAACACAGAGCACAGAACTGAGGGAAACAAAGGGTTTAAATACAATCAGGGGAAACGAGACACAGGTGCAAATAATAATGGGGATCAAGGAAAAACATAGGGACAAAAAGCACAATGGGGACATCTACTGACCAAAACCCGGAACAACCCTGGCCAAATCCTGACAATAGTATCCAACAGCTCAGTATCTAACAGCTCAGAGTCTAACAGCTCAGTATCTAACAGCTCAGTATCTAACAGCTCAGTGTCTAACAGCTCAGTATCTTACAGCTCAGTATCTAACAGCTCAGTATCTAACAGCTCAGTGTCTAACAGCTCAGTATCTAACAGAGTCTAACAGCTCAGTATCTAACAGCTCAGTATCTGACAGCTCAGAATCTAACAGCTCAGTATCTAACAGCTCAGTATCTAACAGAGTCTAACAGCTCAGTATCTAACAGCTCAGAGTCTAACAGCTCAGAGTCTAACAGCTCCAGTATCTAACAGCTCAGAGTCTAACAGAGTCTAACAGCTCAGTAGTCTAACAGAGTCTAACAGCTCAGTGTCTAACAGCTCAGTATCTAACAGCTCAGAGTCTAACAGAGTCTAACAGCTCAATAGCTCAGAGTCTAACAGCTCAGTATCTAACAGCTCAGAGTCTAACAGCTCAGAGTCTAACAGAGTCTAACAGAGTCTAACAGCTCAGAGTCTAACAGCTTAGTGTCTAACAGCTCAGTATCTAACAGGTCAGTATCTAACAGTGTCTAATAGCTCAGAGTCTAACAGAGTCTAACAGCTCAGAGTCTAACAGCTCAGAGTGTAATAACTTAGTATCTAACAGAGTCTAACAGCTCAGTATCTAACAGCTCAGTATCGAAGAGCTCAGAGTCTAACAGATTCTAAAAGCTCAGTGTCTAACAGCTCAGTGTCTAACAGCTCAGAGTCTAACAGCTCAGAGTCTAACAGCTCAGAGTCTAACAGAGTCTAACAGCTCAGGGTCTAACAGCTCAGTATCTAACAGAGTCTAACAGCTCAGTATCTAACAGAGTCTAACAGCTCAGTGTCTAACAGCTCAGAGTCTAGCAGCTCAGAGTCTAACAGCTCAGAGTCTAACAGAGTCTAACAGCTCAGAGCCTAACAGAGTCTAACAGAGACTAACATCTCAGAATCGAAACGATACTAACAGCTCAGAGTCTAACAGCGCAGAGTCTAACAGCTCAGAGTCTAACAGCTCAGAGTCTAACAACATAGTATCCAACAGCTCAGTATCTAACAGCTCAGAGTCTAACAGCTCAGTATCTAACAGCTCAGTATCTAACAGCTCAGTGTCTAACAGCTCAGTATCTTACAGCTCAGTATCTAACAGCTCAGTATCTAACAGCTCAGTAGTCTAACAGCTCAGTATCTAACAGAGTCTAACAAGCTCTGTGTCTAACAGCTCATGATCTGACAGCTCAGAATCTAACAAGTCATCAGCTCATTCTAACAGCTCAGTAGTCTAAACAGAGTCTAACAGCTCAGTATCTAACAGCTCAGAGTCTAACAGAGTCTAACAGCTCAGTCTAACAGCTCAGTATCTAAACAGCAGATCTAACAGCTCAGTATCTAACAGAGTCTAACAGCTCAGTGTCTAACAGCTCATTATCTGACAGCTCAGAGTCTAACAGAGTCTAAAAGCTCAGTGTCTAACAGCTCAGAGTCTAACAGCTCAGAGTATAACAGCTCAGAGTCTAACAGCTCAGAGTCTAACAGAGTCTAACAGCTCAGGGTCTAACAGCTCAGTATCTAACAGAGTCTAACAGCTCAGTATCTAACAGAGTCTAACAGCTCAGTGTCTAACAGCTCAGTGTCTAACAGCTCAGAGTCTAACAGCTCAGAGTCTAACAGCTCAGAGTCTAACAGAGTCTAACAGCTCAGAGCCTAACAGAGTCTAACAGAGACTAACAGGTCAGAATCTAAACGATACTAACAGCTCAGAGTCTAACAGCTCAGTATCTAACAGCTCAGTATCTAACAGCTCAGTATCTAACAAAGTCTAACAGCTCAGTATCTAACAGCTCAGTGTCTAACAGCTCAGAGTCTAACAGCTCAGTATCTAACAGCTCAGTATCTAACAGAGTCTAACAGCTCAGTATCTAACAGCTCAGTGATCTAACAGCTCAGAATCTAACAGCTCAGTATCTAACAGCTCAGTGTCTAACAGCTCAGTGTCTAACAGCTCAGTGTCTAACAGCTCAGTATCTAACAAAGTCTAACAGCTCAGTATCTAACAGCTCAGTGTCTAACAGCTCAGAGTCTAACAGCTCAGTATCTAACAGCTCAGTATCTAACAGAGTCTAACAGCTCAGTGTCTAACAGCTCATGATCTGACAGCTCAGAATCTAACAGCTCAGTATCTAACAGAGTCTAACAGCCCAGTATCTAACAGCTCAGAGTCTAACAGAGTCTAACAGAGTCTAACAGCTCAGAGTCTAACAGCTCAGTATCTAACAGCTCAGTATCTAACAGGTCAGTATCTAACAGTGTCTAACAGCTCAGAGTCTAACAGAGTCTAACAGCTCAGAGTCTAACAGCTCAGAGTGTAATAACTTAGTATCTAACTCAGAGTCTAACAGCTCAGTAGTCTAACAGCTCAGAGTCTAACAGAGTCTAACAGCTCAGTGTCTAACAGCTCAGTGTCTAACAGCTCAGAGTCTAACAGCTCAGAGTCTAACAGCTCAGAGTCTAACAGCTCAGAGTCTAACAGAGTCTAACAGCTCAGTGTCTAACAGCTCAGAGTCTAACAGAGTCTAACAGCTCAGAGTCTAACAGCTCAGTATCTAACAGCTCAGAGTCTAACAGCTCAGTAGTCTAACAGCTCAGAGTCTAACAGAGTCTAACAGCTCAGAGCCTAACAGAGTCTAACAGCTCAGAGTCTAACAGCTCAGTATCTAACAGCTCAGTAGTCTAACAGCTCAGTATCTAACAGCTCAGAGTCTAACAGAGTCTAACAGCTCAGAGCCTAACAGAGTCTAACAGAGATCTAACAGCTCAGAGATCTAACAGCTCGATATCTAACAGCTCAGAGTCTAACAGCTCAGTATCTAACAGCTCTGGAGTCTAACAGAGTCTAACCCAGAGTCTAACAGAGTCTAACAGAGTCTAACAGCTCAGAGTCTAACAGCTCAGAGTCTAATAACTTAGTATCTAACAAAGTCTAACAGCTCAGTATCTAACAGCTCAGTATCTAACAGCTCAGAGTCTAACAGAGTCTAAAAGCTCAGTGTCTAACAGCTCAGTGTCTAACAGCTCAGAGTATAACAGCTCAGAGTATAACAGCTCAGAGTCTAACAGCTCAGAGTCTAACAGAGTCTAACAGCTCAGGGTCTAACAGCTCAGTATCTAACAGAGTCTAACAGCTCAGTATCTAACAGAGTCTAACAGCTCAGAGTCTAACAGCTCAGAGTCTAACAGCTCAGAGTCTAACAGCTCAGAGCCTAACAGAGTCTAACAGAGACTAACAGCTCAGAATCTAAACGATACTAACAGCTCAGAGTCTAGCAGCTCAGAGTCAAACAGCTCAGAGTCTAACAGAGTCTAACCGCTCAGAGCCTAACAGAGTCTAACAGAGACTAACATCTCAGAATCTAAATGATACTAACAGCCCAGTATCTAACAGCTCAGTGTCTAACAGCTCAGAGTCTAACAGCTCAGTCTAACAGAGTCTAACAGCTCAGTGTCTAACAGCTCAGTAGTCTAACAGCTCAGTGTCTAACAGCTCAGTATCTAACAGAGTCTAACAGCTCAGTAGTCTAACAGCTCAGTGTCTAACAGCTCAGTGTCTAATAGCTCAGTATCTAACAGAGTCTAACAGCTCAGTATCTAACAGCTCAGTATCTAACAGCTCAGTGTCTAACAGCTCAGTATCTAACAGAGTCTAACAGCTCAGTAGTCTAACAGAGTCTAACAGCTCAGTATCTAACAGCTCAGAGTCTAACAGCTCAGTACTCAGAGTCTAACAGAGTCTAACAGCTCAGTGTCTAACAGCTCAGTGTCTAACAGCTCAGTGTCTAACAGCTCAGTATCTAACAGAGTCTAACAGCTCAGTATCTAACAGAGACTACAGCTCAGTATCTAACAGCTCAGTGTCTAACAGCTCAGAATCTAACAGAGTCTAACAGCTCAGAGTCTAACCGAGCCTAACAGCTCAGAGTCTAAAGCTCAATATCTAACAGCTCAGTATCTAACAGCTCAGTATCTAACAGAGTCTAACAGCTCAGTGTCTAACAGCTCAGAATCTAACAGCTCAGTATCTAACAGCTCAGTAGTCTAACAGCTCAGAGTCTAACAGCTCAGTATCTAACAGCTCAGTATCTAACAGCTCAGTGTCTAACAGCTCAGTATCTAACAGCTCAGTATCTAACAGCTCAGAGTCTAACAGAGTCTAACAGCTCAGTGTCTAACAGCTCAGAGTCTAACAGCTCAGAATCTAACAGCTCAGTATCTAACAGCTCAGTATCTAACAGTCAGATCTAACAGCTCAGTATCTAACAGCTCAGAGTCTAACAGGCTACAGAGTCTAACAGCTCAGTATCTAACAGCTCAGAGTCTAACAGAGTCTAACAGCTCAGTATCTAACAGAGTCTAACAGCTCAGTGTCTAACAGCTCAGTATCTGACAGCTCAGAGTCTAACAGAGTCTAAAAGCTCAGTGTCTAACAGCTCAGTGTCTAACAGCTCAGAGTCTAACAGCTCAGAGTCTAACAGCTCAGAGTCTAACAGCTCAGTATCTAACAGAGTCTAACAGCTCAGTATCTAACAGAGTCTAACAGCTCAGTGTCTAACAGCTCAGTGTCTAACAGCTCAGAGTCTAACAGCTCAGAGTCTAACAGCTCAGAGTCTAACAGAGTCTAACAGCTCAGAGCCTAACAGAGTCTAACAGAGACTAACAGGTCAGAATCTAAACGATACTAACAGCTCAGAGTCTAACAGCTCAGAGTCTAACAGCTCAGTATCTAACAGCTCAGTGTCTAACAGCTCAGTATCTAACAGCTCAGTATCTAACAGCTCAGTGTCTAACAGCTCAGTATCTAACAGCTCAGTATCTAACAGCTCAGTATCTAACAAAGTCTAACAGCTCAGTATCTAACAGCTCAGTGTCTAACAGCTCAGAGTCTAACAGCTCAGTATCTAACAGCTCAGTAGTCTAACAGAGTCTAACAGCTCAGTGTCTAACAGCTCAGTGATCTAACAGCTCAGAATCTAACAGCTCAGTATCTAACAGAGTCTAACAGCTCAGTATCTAACAGCTCAGAGTCTAACAGAGTCTAACAGTAGGTCTAACAGCTCAGAGTCTAACAGCTCAGTAGTCTAACAGCTCAGTATCTAACAGCTCAGTATCTAACAGTAGTCTAACAGCTCAGAGTCTAACAGAGTCTAACAGCTCAGAGTCTAACAGCTCAGAGTCTAACAGCTCAGTATCTAACAGAGTCTAACAGCTCAGTATCTAACAGCTCAGTAGTCTAACAGAGTCTAACAGCTCAGTGTCTAACAGCTCAGTGTCTAACAGCTCAGAGTCTAACAGCTCAGATTAACAGAGTCTAACAGCTCAGAGGTCTAACAGCTCAGTATCTAACAGCTCAGAGTCTAACAGAGTCTAACAGCTCAGAGTCTAACAGCTCAGTATCTAACAGCTCAGAGTCTAACAGCTCAGTAGTCTAACAGCTCAGAGTCTAACAGAGTCTAACAGCTCAGAGTCTAACAGAGTCTAACAGCTCAGAGTCTAACAGCTCAGTAGTCTAACAGCTCAGAGTCTAACAGCTCAGTAGTCTAACAGCTCAGAGTCTAACAGAGTCTAACAGCTCAGAGTCTAACAGAGTCTAACAGTCAGAGTCTAACAGCTCAGTATCTAACTGAGTCTAACAGCTCAGTATCTAACAGCTCAGTATCTAACAGCTCAGAGTCTAACAGAGTCTAACAGCTCAGAGTCTAACAGCTCAGTATCTAACAGAGTCTAACAGCTCAGAGTCTAACAGCTCAGTATCTAACAGAGTCTAACAGCTCAGTGTCTAACAGAGTCTAACAGCTCAGAGTCTAACAGCTCAGAGTCTAACAGCTCAGTATCTAACAGCTCAGAGCCTAACAGGTCTAACAGAGTCTAACAGCTCAGTATCTAACAGAGTACTAACAGCTCAGAGTCTAACAGCTCAGAATCTAACAGCTCAGAGTCTAACAGAGTCTAACAGCTCAGAGTCTAACAGAGTCTAACAGAGATCTAACAGCTCAGAATCTAACAGCTGATATCTAACAGCCCAGTATCTAACAGCTCAGTAGTCTAACAGCTCAGTGTCTAACAGCTCAGATCTAACAGAGTCTAACAGCTCAGTATCTAACAGAGTCTAACAGCTCAGAATCTAACAGCTCAGGTCTAACAGCTCAGTATCTAACAGAGTCTAACAGCTCAGAGTCTAACAGCTCAGTATCTAACAGCTCAGTATCTAACAGCTCAGTATCTAACAGAGTCTAACAGCTCAGTATCTAACAGCTCAGTATCTAACAGCTCAGTGTCTAACAGCTCAGTATCTAACAGAGTCTAACAGCTCAGAGTCTAACAGAGTCTAACAGCTCAGTATCTAACAGCTCAGTGTCTAACAGCTCAGTATCTAACAGAGTCTAACAGCTCAGAGTCTAACAGCTCAGTGTCTAACAGCTCAGTGTCTAACAGCTCAGTGTCTAATAGCTCAGTAGTCTAACAGAGTCTAACAGCTCAGTAGTCTAACAGAGTCTAACAGCTCAGTATCTAACAGCTCAGAGCTAACAGCTCAGATCTAACGAGTCTAACAGCTCAGAGTCTAACCAGAGTCTAACAGCTCAGAGTCTAACAGCTCAGATCTAACAGCTCAGTATCTAACAGCTCAGTAGTCTAACAGAGTCTAACAGCTCAGTATCTAACAGCTCAGAATCTAACAGCTCAGTAGTCTAACAGCTCAGTATCTAACAGCTCAGTAGTCTAACAGCTCAGTATCTAACAGCTCAGTATCTAACAGAGTCTAACAGCTCAGTATCTAACAGCTCAGCAGTCTAACAGAGTCTAACAGAGTCTAACAGCTCAGTAGTCTAACAGCTCAGTATCTAACAGCTCAGTAGTCTAACAGCTCAGTATCTAACAGCTCAGTATCTAACAGAGTCTAACAGCTCAGAGTCTAACCGAGTCTAACAGCTCAGTATCTAACAGCTCAGTATCTAACAGCTCAGAGTCTAACAGCTCAGTATCTAACAGCTCAGTATCTAACAGCTCAGTATCTAACAGAGTCTAACAGCTCAGAGTCTGACAGAGTCTAACAGCTCAGGGTCTAACAGCTCAGTATCTAACAGAGTCTAACAGCTCAGAGTCTAACAGCTCAGAGTCTAACAGGAGTCTAACAGCTCAGAGCCTAACTGAGTCTAACAGAGTCTAAAAGCTCAGAGACTAACAGCTCAGTATCTAACAGCTCAGAGCCTAACAGCGCGAGTATCAAACAGCTCAGAGTCTAACAGCTCAGAGTCTACCAGCTCAGAGTCTACCAGCTCAGATTATCAGCTCAGTATCTAACAGCTCAGAGTCTAACAGAGTCTAACAGCTCAGTGTCTAATAGTCTAACAGCTCAGTATCTAACAGCTCAGAGTCTAACAGAGTCTAACAGCTCAGTATCTAACAGCTCAGTATCTAACAGTCTAACAGCTCAGTATCTAACAGCTCAGTATCTAACAGCTCAGAGTCTAACAGAGTCTAACAGCTCAGTAGTCTAACAGCTCAGTATCTAACAGCTCAGAGTCTAACAGAGTCTAACAGCTCAGTATCTAACAGCTCAGTATCTAACAGCTCAGTATCTAACAGCTCAGTAGTCTAACAGAGTCTAACAGAGATCTAACAGCTCAGAGTCTAACAGCTCAGAGTCTAACAGCTCAGATTCTAACAGCTCAGTATCTAACAGAGTCTAACAGCTCAGTAGTCTAACAGCTCAGTCAGATCTAACAGCTCAGAGTCTAACAGCTCAGTATCTAACAGCTCAGTATCTAACAGCTCAGTATCTAACAGCTCAGTATCTAACAGCTCAGTAGTCTAACAGCTCAGAGTCTAACAGCTCAGTATCTAACAGCTCAGATCTAACAGAGTCTAACAGCTCAGTAGTCTAACAGCTCAGAGTCTAACAGCTCAGTATCTAACAGCTCAGTAGTCTAACAGCTCAGAGTCTAACAGCTCAGAGTCTAACAGCTCAGAGTCTAACAGCTCAGTAGTCTAACAGCTCAGTAGTCTAACAGCTCAGAGTCTAACAGAGTCTAACAGCTCAGAGTCTAACAGCTCAGAGTCTAACAGCTCAGAGTCTAACAGCTCAGTGTCTAACAGCTCAGTATCTAACAGCTCAGTAGTCTAACAGCTCAGTATCTAACAGCTCAGTAGTCTAACAGCTCAGAGTCTAACAGCTCAGTATCTAACAGCTCAGAGTCTAACAGCTCAGAGTATCTAACAGCTCAGTATCTAACAGCTCAGTATCTAACAGCTCAGAGTCTAACAGCTCAGTATCTAACAGCTCAGAGTCTAACAGCAGAGTCTAACAGCTCAGTATCTAACAGCTCAGTATCTAACAGCTCAGCATCTAACAGCTCAGAGTCTAACAGCTCAGTATCTAACAGCTCAGTATCTAACAGAGTCTAACAGCTCAGAGTCTAACAGCTCAGTATCTAACAGCTCAGTAGTCTAACAGCTCAGAGTCTAACAGAGTCTAACAGCTCAGTAGTCTAACAGCTCAGTATCTAACAGCTCAGTATCTAACAGAGTCTAACAGCTCAGAGTCTGACAGCCAGTCTAACAGCTCAGGGTCTAACAGCTCAGTATCTAACAGCCAGTCTAACAGCTCAGAGTCTAACAGCTCAGAGTCTAACAGGGTCTAACAGCTCAGAGCCTAACTGAGTCTAACAGAGTCTAAAAGCTCAGAGACTAACAGCTCAGTATCTAACAGCTCAGAGCCTAACAGCTCAGTATCTAACAGCTCAGAGTCTACCAGCTCAGAGTCTACCAGCTCAGATTGTATCAGCTCAGTATCTAACAGCTCAGAGTCTAACAGAGTCTAACAGCTCAGTGTCTAATAGTCTAACAGCTCAGTATCTAACAGCTCAGAGTCTACAAAGTATAACAGGTCAGTATCTAACAGGTCAGTATCTAACAGTCTAACAGCTCAGTATCTAACAGCTCAGTATCTAACAGCTCAGAGTCTAACAGAGTCTAACAGCTCAGTATCTAACAGCTCAGTATCTAACAGCTCAGTATCTAACAGAGTCTAACAGCTCAGAGTCTAACAGCTCAGTATCTAACAGCTCAGTATCTAACAGCTCAGTATCTAACAGCTCAGAGTCTAACAGCTCAGAGTCTAACAGCTCAGTATCTAACAGCTCAGTATCTAACAGCTCAGTATCTAACAGCCAGAGTCTAACAGCTCAGTATCTAACAGCTCAGAGTCTAACAGCTCAGAGTCTAACAGCTCAGATCTAACGAGTCTAACAGCTCAGATCTAACAGAGTCTAACAGCTCAGTGTCTAACAGCTCAGAGTCTAACAGCTCAGTAGTCTAACAGAGTCTAACAGAGTCTAACAGCTCAGTATCTAACAGCTCAGAGTCTAACAGCTCAGATTCTAACAGCTCAGAGTCTAACAGAGTCTAACAGCTCAGTAGTCTAACGAGTCTAACAGTAGATCTAACAGAGTCTCAGAACTCAAACGATCTAACAGCTCAGTAGTCTAACAGCTCAGAGTCCTAAGCTCAGAGTCTAACAGCTCAGAGTCTAACAGCTCAGTATCTAACAGCTCAGTATCTAGCAGCTCAGTCTAACAGCAGTCTAACAGCTCAGTAGTCTAACAGCTCAGTATCTAACAGCTCAGAGTCTAACAGCTCAGTATCTAACAGCTCAGATGTCTAACAGCTCAGTAGTCTAACAGCTCAGTATCTAACAGAGTCTAACAGCTCAGAGTCTAACAGCTCAGTATCTAACAGCTCAGAGTCTAACAAGAGTCTAACAGCCCAGTATCTAACAGCTCAGAGTCTAACAGAGTCTAACAGCTCAGTGTCTAACAGCTCAGTGTCTAACAGCTCAGGGTCTAACAGCTCAGTATCTAACAGCTAAGCTCAGTATCTAACAGCTCAGAGTCTAAAAGCTAGAGTCTAACAGAGTCTAACAGGAGTCTAACAGCCCAGTATCTAACAGCTCAGAGTCTAACAGAGTCTAACAGCTCAGTAGTCTAACAGCTCAGAGTCTAACAGCTCAGTATCTAACAGCTCAGTATCTAACAGCTCAGTAGCTCAACAGCTCAGAGTCTAACAGCTCAGTATCTAACAGCTCAGTATCTAACAGCTCAGTCTAACAGAGTCTAACAGCTCAGTATCTAACAGCTCAGAGTCTAACAGAGTCTAACAGCTCAGTGTCTAACAGCTCAGAATCTAACAACTCAGTATCTAGCAGCTCAGTATCGAACAGCTCAGAGTCTAACAGCTCAGTATCTAACAGCTCAGAGTCTAACAGAGTCGAACAGCAGTATCTAACAGCTCAGAGTCTAACAGATTCTAACAGCTCAGTGTCTAACAGCTCAGTAGTCTCACAGAGTCTAACAGAGTCTAACAGCTCAGTGTCTAACAGCTCAGTATCTAACAGCTCAGTATCTAACAGCTCAGAGTCTAACAGCTCAGTATCTAACAGCTCAGTAGTCTAACAGCTCAG
>NW_027015759.1:0-11009 GCF_036934945.1 Oncorhynchus masou masou
AAGCCTGATCTTCAAACAGCACCACTCTGGACTCAATCCAAGCCTGATCTTCAAACAGCACCACTCTGGACTCAATCCAAGCCTGATCTTCAAACAGCACCACTCTGGACTCAATCCAAGCCTGATCTTCAAACAGCACCACTCTGGACTCAATCCAAGCCTGATCTTCAAACAGCACCACTCTGGACTCAATCCAAGCCTGATCTTCAAACAGCACCACTCTGGACTCAATCCAAGCCTGATCTTCAAACAGCACCACTCTGGACTCAATCCCAGACGGATCTTTTGAAGTGTAGAGAATATGACCTAGCTTTTTTTACCTGTACAAAACAAATATAAATGTGCTGGCGGTACAGGTTTTACAATCCTGTACATATTCCTCAGGAAACATCATTTATAAGATTATACGTTTGTTTTCTTATTTTGTAAAGACCTCATGAAATGGAGATATAAGGGCACGATCAGCTATTGAAATAGGTTGTTGAGGCAGAGTGTTATGAAAGGCCTTACCCTCCCTCCTGAAAGCCCCCGAGTTCATCTCTCTGTTCTGCCAGGGTAGACTCCAAGTCCAGGTAGCTCCCATTTTGGGAGAGCTGGAGGGCACAGTCATCAAGCTAGATAGGAGATAAAGACAAAGATTGCATCATTAATAATTCCCGCTTCATACAACTAAAGTTATTATACAGCATAGCTATTATAGATTACCTAGCTACAGCATATACAACTAAATAATGCAAGGCTTGTGTCAAACTGTTTCATGTACGTCCACTATGAGGCAACATGGGAAAACATCAAATGACAAACCCCTTGATTTGGCCAATGTTAACGCTAGCCGATAGCACACAACTTAGCTATCCATGGACAAACCATGGTGCTCGGTTTCCCTCCAACTGCCCAGAGGAAAATTGAACTCAGTCAAAACATGGTCTGTACGTAGGCTGGATGGATGTAGCTGTCCATAGCTAACATGTCTGAGTCTGTGCTGCTCTGGTTGTCTGTGTCTGAGCTGCTCTGGGCTGTCTGAGTCTGAGCTGCTCTAGGCTGTCTGAGTCTGAGCTGCTCTAGGCTGTCTGAGTCTGAGCTGCTCTAGTCTGTCTGAGTCTGAGCTGCTCTAGGCTGTCTAGGCTGTCTGAGTCTGAGCTGCTCTAGACTGTCTAGACTGTCTGAGTCTGAGCTGCTCTAGGCTGTCTAGACTGTCTGAGTCTGAGCTCTAGGCTGTCTGACTGTCTGAGTCTGAGCTGCTCTAGGCTGTCTAGACTGTCTGAGTCTGAGCTGCCCTGGGCTATCTGAGTCTGAGCTGCCTAGACTCTAGACTGTCTGAGTCTGAGCTGCTCTAGGCTGTCTAGACTGTCTGAGTCTGAGCTGCTCTAGGCTGTCTGAGTCTGAGCTGCTCTAGTCTGTCTGAGTCTGAGCTGCTCTAGGCTGTCTGAGTCTGAGCTGCTCTAGGCTGTCTAGACTGTCTGAGTCTGAGCTGATCTAGACTGTCTGAGTCTGAGCTGCTCTAGTCTGTCTGAGTCTGAGCTGCTCTAGGCTGTCTACTGTCTGAGTCTGAGCTGTCTGGCTGTCTGAGTCTGAGCTGCTCTAGGCTGTCTAGGCGGTCTGAGTCTGAGCTGCTCTAGGCTGTCTAGTCTGAGTCTGAGCTGCTCTAGGCTGTCTAGACTGTCTGAGTCTGAGCTGCTGTAGACTGTCTAGACTGTCTGAGTCTGAGCTGCTCTAGGCTGTCTAGACTGTCTGAGTCTGAGTCTCTAGGCTGTCTAGACTGTCTGAGTCTGAGAGGCTGTCTAGACTGTCTGAGTCTGAGCTGCTCTAGACTGTCTAGACTGGAGTCTGAGCTGCTCTAGACTGTCTAGACTGTCTGAGTCTGAGCTGTCTAGTCTGTCAGTCTGAGCTGCTCTTGTCTAGCTGTCTGAGTCTGAGCTGCTCTAGGCTGTCTGAGTCTGAGCTGCTCTAGACTGTCTGAGTCTGAGTCTCTAGGCTGTATGCTGCTGCTCTAGACTGTCTGAGTCTGAGTCTGAGCTGCTCTAGTCTGTCTGAGTCTGACTGCTCTAGGCTGTCTGAGTCTGAGCTGCTCTAGGCTGTCTGAGTCTGAGCTGCTCTAGGCTGTCTGAGTCTGAGCTGCTCTAGGCTGTCTGGAGTCTGGCTGCTCTGGCGTCTGAGTCTGAGCTGCTCTAGGCTGTCTGAGTCTGAGCTGCTCTAGGCGGTCTGAGTCTGAGTCTGAGCTGCTCTAGGCTGTCTGGCGGTCTGAGTCTGAGCTGCTCTAGACTGTCTGGGTGTCTGAGTCTGAGCTGCTCTAGGCTGTCTGAGTCTGAGCTGCTCTAGGCTGTCTGAGTCTGAGCTGCTCTAGGCTGTCTGAGTCTGAGTCTGAGCTGCTCTGGGCTGTCTGAGTCTGAGTCTGGCTGCTCTAGACTGTCTGAGTCTGAGTCTGAGCTGCTCTAGACTGTCTAGGTTGTCTGAGTCTGAGTCTGAGCTGCTCTAGGCTGTCTAGGCGGTCTGAGTCTGAGCTGCTCTAGACTGCTCTAGACTGTCTGAGTCTGAGTCTGAGCTGCTCTAGACTGTCTGGGCTGTCTGAGTCTGAGTCTGAGCTGCTCTAGGCTGTCTGGCGTCTGAGTCTGAGCTGCTCTAGACTGTCTAGACTGTCTGGTCTGAGTCTGAGCTGCTCTAGACTGTCTAGGCTGTCTGAGTCTGAGCTGCTCTAGGCTGTCTAGGCTGTCTGAGTCTGAGCTGCTCTAGGCTGTCTGGCGGTCTGAGTCTGAGCTGCTCTAGGCTGTCTGAGTCTGAGCTGCTCTAGGCTGTCTGGCTGTCTGCTACTGAGTCTGGCTGCTCTAAACTGTCTAGGCTGTCTGAGTCTGAGCTTCCTCCTGTCTGGCGGTCTGAGTCCTGCTCTAGACTGCTCTGGGCTGTCTGAGTCTGAGTCTGAGCTGCTCAGGCTGTGTAGGCTGTCTGAGTCTGAGCTGCTCTAGGCTGTCTAGTCTGTCTGAGTCTGAGCTGCTCTAGGCTGTCTAGTCTGTCTGAGTCTGAGCTGCTCTAGGCTGTCTAGACTGTCTGAGTCTGAGCTGCTCTAGGCTGTCTAGACTGTCTGAGTCTGAGCTGCTCTAGGCTGTCTAGACTGTCTGAAGAGCTGCTCTAGGCTGTCTAGACTGTCTGAGTCTGAGCTGCTCTAGACTGTCTGAGTCTGAGCTGCTCTAGACTGTCTAGACTGTGAGTCTGAGCTGCTCTAGGCTGTCTGACTGTCTGAGTCTGAGCTGCTCTAGGCTGTCTGAATTGACTGTAACTGTCTGATCTAAGCTGCTCTAGAGCTGTCTAGGTTGTCTGAGTCTGAGCTGCTCTAGGCTGTCTGAGTCTGAACTGGAAAAGGCTGTCTATGGGTCTGAGTCTGAGCTGCTCTAGCTGTCTAGACTGTCTGAGTCTGAGCTGCTCTAGGCTGTCTAGACTGTCTGAGTCTGAGCTGCTAGGCTGTCTGACTGTCTGAGTCTGACTGCTCTAGGCTGTCTAGATGTCTGAGTCTGAGCTGCTCTAGACTGTCTAACTGTCTGAGTCAGCTGCTCTAGACTGTCTAGACTGTCTGAGTCTGAGCTGCTCTAGTCTGTCTGAGTCTGAGCTGCTCTAGGCTGTCCTAGGCTGTCTGAGTCTGAGCTGCTCTAGGCTGTCAAGTCAAAGCTGCTCTAGATTCTGAGTCTGAGCTGCTCTAGGCTGTATGAGTCTGAGCTGCTCTAGACTGTCTAGACTGTCTGAGTCTGAGCTGCTCTAGGCTGTCTGAGTCTGAGCTGCTCTAGGCTGTGGACAGAGCTGCTCTAGGCTGTCTGAGTCTGAGCTGCTCTAGGCGGTCTGGAGTCTGAGCTGCTCAAGGCCTGGTCTGAGCTGCTCTAGGCTTCTAGGCTGTCTGAGTCTGAGCTGCTCTAGGCTGTCCTGGCGGTCTGAGTCTGAGCTGCTCTAGAGCTGTCAGGCTGTCTGAGTCTGAGCTGCTCTAGGCTGTCTGAGTCTGAGCTGCTCTGGCTGTCTGAGTCTGAGCTGCTCAGGCTGTCTGGTCTGAGTCTGAGCTGCTCTAAGCTTCTAGGCCTGAGTCTGAGTCTGA
Organism: Oncorhynchus masou masou; assembly: GCF_036934945.1. Taxonomy (NCBI): domain Eukaryota; kingdom Metazoa; phylum Chordata; class Actinopteri; order Salmoniformes; family Salmonidae; genus Oncorhynchus; species Oncorhynchus masou. Next base: position 4,073 of record NW_027015759.1, read on the forward strand.
GCTGCTCTAGGCTGTCTATGAGGAGAGTCTGGGCATGCTCTAAGACTGTCTATAGTCTGAGTCTGAGCTGCTCTAATGTCTGGTGTCTGAGTCTGAGTCTGAGCTGCTCTAGACTGTCTGGTACTGAGTCTGAGTCTGAGCTGCTCTAGGCTGTCTAGGCGGTCTGAGTCTGATGCTCCTAGACTGTCTAGACTGTCTGAGTCTATCTGATCTTAGACTGTCAGGCTGTGTCTGAGTCTGGATCTGAGCTGCTCCAGGCTGTCTACGGTCTGAGTCTGAGCTGCTCTAGACTGTCTAGATTGTCTTCTGAGTCTGAGCTGCTCTAGACTGTCTAGGCTGTCTGAGTCTGAGCTGCTCTAGGCTGTCTAGGCGGTCTGAGTCTGAGCTGCTCTAGCTGTCTAGGCGGTAGAGTCTGAGCTGCTCTAGGCTGTCTGAGTCTGAGCTGCTCTAGGCTGTCTAGGCTGTCTGGTCTGAGCTGCTCTAGGCTGTCTAGTCTGAGTCTGAGCTGCTCTAGACTGTCTAGGCTGTCTGAGTCTGAGTCTGAGCTGCTCTATGTGGGCAGAAGTCTGAGCTGTAACCAGCAATCTGAGTCTGAATCCAAAAAGTCTAGTCTGTCTGAGTCTGGTACCCTAGGCTGTCCTGGTCTGAGTCTGACACAAAACCTCAGCAAGTGGTAAATAAACTGTTTGAACAGGCCATTTTCCTCCCTGTTGTTGACCCTGCAGTGCAGGTGTACAGGCCTATACACAGACACACAACACAAGGCAGACAGAAAACTATCATTGTTCTAGTTTGTCAAATATGCGCACAAACTAGCTGCATCGAGAGCACACCCACTACTTTTGAAGAAAAACTACTAATGTGAAAATCCCAATGGAAACTTTTTGGAAGATTACAGCCATAGTATCCAGGCTCTGAAATGTTTCCATTTCCTCCACAGAATTATGTAACTTAATTAAACATGGAGAAAGTGCTCAAGGGAGGTTGCTAACGGAAGACATTATGGAGCAGGAGCATGTGTTGATCTGCCCAGCCCAGGATTTGAACTGCAGCAACAAAGTCCTGTGGTCCCAGATGTCAGAAGTAACAAAACATCCTGGTCAGCAGTAACACACTGACTGACTGAAACTGGCCTCTCCTATAACCACAACAACAAAAAATGGCCTGGTCTCTTCCAAAGTACCTGACCACAAGGCCTGGCCTCTCCCTGGACCACCACAGTGAAGACCCTTTGGGAAAACTGACTACTTCAAGGCCTGGGACCAAGATGCTCTTACTGTACTGAGGCCCTGAGTTTCAGCAGATTACAGGACAGATTCAGCACTGACAGGATATACAGTGTTTCCCTACCAGGCCAAAATTGGGCCACTATATTTACCACCACAGAAGGCATCCCCCCTGACCACCTATACTGAGGAATGGTGTGACATGAAGCTAAGCACCACATGGAAAGTCCAAATAATTCACCATCATCTATCTAGCCCTGGCCTCTCCCTATGACCACACTAGACCTGTCCTCTTGGACCTGACATAACAGAAGAACAACATACAGTACAGGCCTTGTTTCCCTGTAGCACGTTGTGACCACACTCTGTTCATACAACTGTCCTCTCCCTGAACACAGTGAGTTCCTCTCCCTACCACCACACTGAGGCCTGGCCTCTCCTTACCACCACACTGAGGCCTGTCCTCTCCCTAACCAACATTGAGGCCTGTCCAAAAAATCATCCCTACCACCACACTGAGGCCCTCCTCTCCCCAGAGCAGACAGGCCACAGTGAGGCCTCACGCTCACCACACACCACCACAGTGAGGCCCCTTCCTACCACCACACTGAGGCCCCTCCACTACCACCACACTCTTTTGGCCTCTCCCTACCACAGATCACTGAGGCCCCTCCCTACCACCAGAAATGAGGCCCCTCCCCTAATCCATGACACAGGCTCATCTTACCACCACACTGAGTTGTCCCCTGCCCTACCACCAGGATTTGAACCCCCTCCTGTGGTCCCACACTCCAAGGCCCCTCCCTCACAGTCCACACTGTGGCCCCTCCCTACCACCACACTGAGGCCCCTCCTTACCACCACACTGAGGCCCTCTCCCTACCACCACACTGAGGCCCCTCCCTACCACCACACTGAGGCCTGGTCTCTCCCTACCACCGCACTGAGGCCTGGCTCCCTACCACCGCACTGAGGCCTGGTCTCCCCTACCACCACACTGAGGCCTGGCCTCTCCCTACCACCACACTGAAACCTGGCCTCTCCTACCACCACACTGAGGCCTGGCCTCTCCCTACCACCACACTGAGGCCTGGCCTCTCCCTACCACCACACTAGGGCCTCTCCCTACCACCACACTGGGGCCTCCCCCCTACCACCACACTGAGGCCTGGCCTCTCCCTACCACCACACTGAGGCCTCTCCCTACCACCACACTGAGGGCCTGTCCTCTCCCTACCACCGCACCTGAGGCCTCTCCCTACCCACCACACTGAGGCCTGGTCTCTCCCTACCACCACACTGAGGCCTGGCCTCTCCCTACCACCACACTGAGACTGGCCTCTCCCTACCACCACACTGAGGCCTGGCCTCTCCCCTACCACACACTGAGGCCTGGCCTCTCCCTACCACCACACTGAGGCCTCTCCCTACCACCACACTGAGGCCTCCCCTACCACCACACTGAGGCCTGGCCTCCCCTACCACCACACTGAGGCCTGTCCTCTCCCTACCACCACAGTGAGGCCTCTCCCTACCACCACACTGAGGCCTGTCCTCTCCCTACCACCACACTGAGGCTCTCCCTACCACCACACTGAGGCCTGGCCTCTCCTTACCACCTACACTGAGGCCTGTCCTCTCCCTACCAACACACATTGAGGCCCTGTCCTCTCCCTACCACCACACTGAGGCCTCTCCCTACCACCACACTGAGGCCTCCCCCTACCACCACACTGAGGCCTGGCCTCTCCCTACCACCACACTGAGGCCTGTCCTCTCCCTACCACCACAGTGAGGCCTCTCCCTACCACCACACTGAGGCATGTCCTCTCCCTACCACCACAGTGAGGCCTCTCCCTACCACCACACTGAGGCCTGGCCTCTCCCTACCACCACACTGAGGCCTGTCCTCTCCCTACCAACACATTGAGGCCTGTCCTCTCCCTACCACCACACTGAGGCCTCTCCTCTCCCTACCACCACAGTGAGGCCTCTCCTCTCCCTACCACCACAGTGAGGCCCCTCCCTACCACCACACTGAGGCCCCTCCCTACCACCACACTGAGGCCCGTCTCTACCACCACACTGAGGCCCCTCCCTACCACCACACTGAGGCCCCTCCCTACCACCACACTGAGGCCCCTCCCTACCACCACACTGAGGCCCCTACCTACCACCACACTGAGGCCCCTCCCTACCACCACACTGAGGCCCCTCCCTACCACCACACTGAGGCCCCTCCCTACCACCACACTGAAGCCCCTCCCTACCACCACACTGAGGCCCCTCCCTACCACCACACTGAGGCCCCTCCCTACCACCACACTGAGGCCTCTCCCTACCACCACACTGAGGCCCCTCCCCACCACCACACTGAGGCCCGTCTCTACCACCACACTGAGGACCCCTCACTAACACCACACTGAGGCGCCCTCCCTACCACCACACTGAGGCCCCTCCCTACCACCACACTGAGGCCCGTCTCTACCACCACACTGAGGCCCCTCCCTACCACCACACTGAGGCCCCTCCCTACCACCACACTGAGGCCCCTCCCTATCACCACACTGAGGCCTCTCCCTACCACCACACTGAGGCCCCTCTCCTACTCACCACACTGAGGCCCCTCCCTACCACCACACTGAGGCCCCTCCCTACCACCACACTGAGGCCCCTCCCTACCACCACACTGAGGCCTCTCCCTACCACCACACTGAGGCCTCTCCCTACCACCACACTGAGGCCTCTCCCTACCACCACACTGAGGCCTCTCCCTACCACCACACTGAGGCCTCTCCCTACCACCACACTGAGGCCCCTCTCTACCACCACACTGAGGCCCCTCCCTACCACCACACTGAGGCCCCTCCCTACCACCACACCTGAGGCCCCTCTCTACCACCACACTGAGGCCCCTTCCTACCACCACACTGAGACTTCTCCCTACCACCACACTGAGGCCCCTCCCTACCACCACACTGAGGCCCCTCCCTACCACCACACTGAGGCCCCTCCCTACCACCACACTGTGGTCCATCGGCCAGAGAGGCAGCCAGTTAGGCAGTGACAGCTAAAAATAAAGAACATACAATTCTCCAATTCAAAATGCATCTCACCCTCAGTGTCTTCCTGCAGCTGCGTTGTTGCGGGCGTAGAGGCTGACAAGGGGAAAAAAATACCCCAAGTTTTGGGATTGATAAATAACTCACTTATCAGCGCTGCATGTGAAAAATATTTATTTGTGGGGGGAACTTAACAATTGGAAACTTTTGTGTGCCCTTTCCTTGAGTGTTTCAGTTGGAACCAGTGAACGTTTTGATGGCACTGCCTCTACATCAAGTCTGGGCAGAACCTTATTTCTGTCTACGGTGGATATGTTGTCTGTGGTCTCTTTCCCAAGACAGTGGAATTAGCACGCTCTTTAAAATACACTATACACATGAGAGAGACCACAACAGTAATCTTCTGTCGAGCATGCAAGGGATGAGCCTGTACAAGGAGCTACAGTAGCTGTGTGAATGCAGAACTCTATGCTCCGAAACACAGAGAAACTTGGAGACTGACAGGCCAAACCTCAACTGTACATAACAATGAGTAATACAGTTCACCCACAGAACAAACCTAGATTTTACAGCATTTAGCAGAACGTGTTATTATGAGCCTCTGGAATCTCTCTGGAATAATTAGCAGGAAGACAATCTTAACAAAGAAAGTGAATTTGTTAAAGAGTGTGTACATCTTTCAAAGACTGACGGTCCTGCGTTCCTCTCTGCCCTCGCATAACGTTGAAGAGTGTCAGAGCGGATGCTTTCTGGCATTCCAAATAAATTGACCTTGACCCCTCAAGAGTATTTTAGAGAGGCAGGAAAATATCAGAAGTGACTTGACTATGTTCCTTTGAACTATAGCTTTTGCACAGTATGTTCACTGTTGTGAACATTTTCATTGGGCAGTACATCTGTGATGAACTGTGGCATAGCGTGCATCCCAAATACCACCCTATTCCCTTTATAGTGCACTTCCTTTGAAGAGAGCTCTGGCACAAAGTAGTGCACTATAGGGAACATGGTGCCATATTAAATCAAATCACATTGGATTGGTTCCATACAAATATTTAGCAGATGCTATTGCAGGTGTAAAGAAATGTTTGTGTTCCTAGCTAAAACAGTGCAGTAATATCGAAGGATACACAACAATACACACAAATCCCCAAAGTTAAGAAATACAGAAATATTAGAAAGAGCAATGTCAGAATCCAGAATATAAATAAATATGCATATGATGGTGTGTACAGACAGTATGGGCAGTATATGAATAGAAAAGGTGTGGACAGTAGTAGTTATATAGGATGAGCCTGGACTAGAATACACTATATACATATGAAGTGGGTAAAACAGTATGTAAACATTATTAAAGTGACCAGTGTTCAATGACTCTGTACATAGGGCAGCAGTCTCTAAGGTGCAGGGTAGAGTATTGGTGGTAGCCAGCTAGTAACAGTGACTAAGTTCAGGGCAGGGTAGAGTATCGGGTGGTAGCCAGCTAGTAACAGTGAGTTCAGGGCAGGGTAGAGTATGGGTGGTAGCCAGCTAGTAACAGTGACTAAGTTCAGGGCAGGGTAGAGTATGGGTGGTAGCCAGCTAGTAACAGTGACTAAGTTCAGGGCAGGGTAGAGTATCGGGTGGTAGCCAGCTAGTAACAGTGAGTACAGGGCAGGGTAGAGTATCGGGTGGTAGCCAGCTAGTAACAGTGACCAAGTTCAGGGCAGGGTGCTGTTCGGAGGCCTGCTGGTGGTGACTATTTAACAGTTTGATGGCCTGGAGATAGAAGCTGTTTTTCAGTCTCTCGGTCCCAGCTTTGATGCACCTGTACTGTCTCCGGCCTTCTACATGGTAGCGGGGTGAACAGACCGTAGCTTGGGTGGCTGAAGTCCTTCATGATCCTCTAGATGGTAGCGGGGTGAACAAGCCGTAACTTGGGTGGCTGAAGTCCTTCATGATCCTCTAGATGGTAGCAGGGAGAACATGCCGTAGCTTGGCTTGGCTGAAGTCCTTCATGATCCTCTAGATGGTAGCAGGGTGAACAGACCGTAGCTTGGGTGGCTGAAGTCCTTCATGATCCTCTAGATGGTAGCGGGGTGAACAGGCCGTAGCTTTGGTGGTTGAGGTCCTTCATGATCCTCTAGATGGTAGCGGGGTGAACAGGCCGTAGCTTGGATGGCTGAAGTCCTTCATGATCCTCTAGATGGTAGCGGGGTGAACAGGCCGTAGCTTGGGTGGCTGAAGTCCTTCATGATCCTCTAGATGGTAGCGGGGTGAACAGGCCGTAGCTTGGGTGGTTGAGGTCTTTCATGATCCTCTAGATGGTAGCGGGGTGAACAGGCCGTAGCTTGGGTGGATGAAGTCCTTCATGATCCTCTAGATGGTAGCGGGGTGAACAGGCCGTAGCTTGGGTGGCTGAAGTCCTTCATGATCCTCTAGATGGTAGCGGGGTGAACAGGCCGTAGCTTGGGTGGATGAAGTCCTTCATGATCCTCTAGATGGTAGCGGGGTGAACAGGCCGTAGCTTGGGTGGATGAAGTCCTTCATGATCCTCTAGATGGTAGCGGGGTGAACAGGCCGTAGCTTGGGTGGATGAAGTCCTTCATGATCCTCTAGATGGTAGCGGGGTGAACAGGCCGTAGCTTGGGTGGATGAAGTCCTTCATGATCC
>NW_027015760.1:0-11002 GCF_036934945.1 Oncorhynchus masou masou
TCAAATTAAACGTTGCTAAAACAGGGCCTGGGCAGCCGAGCGGAAATGGAGGAAAACTCGCCCCTGCGGACCTTGGCATCCTTTCACTCCCTCCTCTCTACATTTTCCTCCTCTGTCTCTGCTGCTAAAGCCACTTTCTACCACTCTAAATTCCAAGCATCTGCCTCTAACCCTAGGAAGCTCTTTGCCACCTTCTCCTCCCTCCTGAATCCTCCTCCCTCCCCCTCCTCCCTCTCTGCAGATGACTTCGTCAACCATTTTGAAAAGAAGGTCGACGACATCCGATCCTCGTTTGCTAAGTCAAACGACACCGCTGGTTCTGCTCACACTGCCCTACCCCTGTGCTCTGACCTCTTTCTCCCCTCTCTCTCCAGATGAAATCTCGCTTCTTGTGACAGCCGGCCGCCCAACAACCTGCCCGCTTGACCCTATCCCCTCCTCTCTTCTCCAGACCATTTCCGGAGACCTTCTCCCTTACCTCACCTCGCTCATCAACTCATCCCTGACCGCTGGCTACGCCCCTTCCGTCTTCAAGAGAGCGAGAGTTGCACCCCTTCTGAAAAAACCTACACTCGATCCTTCCGATGTCAACAACTACAGACCAGTATCCCTTCTTTCTTTTCTCTCCAAAACTCTTGAACGTGCCGTCAGCTTGGCCAGCTCTCCCCGCTACTCTCTCAGAATGACCTTCTTGATCCAAATCAGTCAGGTTTCCTAAGACTAGTCATTCAACTGAGACTGCTCTTCTCTGTATCACGGAGGCGCTCCCGCACTGCTAAAGCTAACTCTCTCTCCTCTGCTCTCATCCTTCTAGACCTATCGGCTGCCTTCGATACTGTGAACCATCAGATCCTCCTCTCCACCCTCTCCGAGTTGGGCATTCTCCGGCGCGGCCCACGCTTTGGATTGTCTCACCCTGGGAGTTGGCAGGTCGCTCCTACCAGGTGTGGCGTGGCGAGAATCTGCCCCCTCGCCACGCGCTCTCATCACTGGTGTCCCCCAGGGCTCTGTTCTAGGCCCTCCTCCTATTCTCGCTATACACCAAGTCACTTGGCTCTGTCATAACCTCACAAGGGTCTCTCCTATCATTGCCAGGCAGACGACACACAATTAATCTTCTCCTTTCCCCCTTCTGATGACCAGGTGGCGACCGAGATCTCTGCATGTCTGGCAGACATATCAGTGTGGATGACGGATCACCACCTGGGAGCTGAACCTCGGCAAGACGGAACCGCTCTTCCTCCCGGGAAGCGACTGCCCGCTCCATGATCTCGCCCATCACGGCTGGACAACTCCATTGTGTCCTCCTCCCAGAGCGCTAAGAACCTTGGCGTGATCCTGGACAACACCCTGTCGTTCTCTAACTCAACATCAAGGCGGTGGCCCGTTCCTGTAGGTCTCATGTCTCCACAACATCCGCAGAGTACTACCCTGCCTTACACAGGAAGCGGCGCAGGTCCTAATCCAGGCACCCTGTCATCTCCCGCCTGGATTACTGCACCTCGCTGTTGGCTGGGCTCCCTGCCTGTGCCATTAAACCCCTACAACTCATCCAGGAACGCCGCAGCCCGTCTGGTGTTCAACCTTCCCAAGTTCTCTCACGTCACCCCCGCTCCTCCGCTCTCTCCACTTGGCTTCCAGTTGAAGCTCAGCATCCGCTACAAGACCATGGTGCTTGCCTACGGAGCTGTGAGTGGGAACGGCACCGCAGTACCTCCAGGCTCTGATCAGGCCCTACATCCAAACAAGGGCACTGCGTTCATCCCACCCCTGGGCCTGCCTCGCTTCCCTACCACTCAGGAGGAAGTACAGTTCCCGCTCAGCCCAGTCAAAACTGTTCCGCTGCTCTGGCCCCCCAATGGTGGAACAAACTTCCTCACGGATCGCCAGGTACAGCGGAGTCAATCAACCACCTTCCTGAGAAGACACCTGAAACCCCACCTCTTTAAGGAAATACCTACGGATAGGGAGAGACAGCAATCCTTCCTCACCCCCCCTTAAATGATTTAGATGCACTATTGTAAAGTGGCTGTTCCACTGGATGTCATAAGGTGAATTCACCAATTTGTAAGTCGCTCTGGATAAGAGCGGCCTGCCAAATGACTTAAATGTAAATGTAAATGTAAATCTAAAAGTCATTAGTTAAGAAGTGGAGGGTGTTCAATCAACCTGAGTCGTGGTGCAACCAAAACATTAGCTCATCATTGAAAAAGCAAAGGCGCAACGCTCGCTCACCAGTTTAACTATTAAAAGCTTCTTAAAAGTAATTAGGTCATTTTAAAATCATCTGAAAACGAAGCATTTCACTAAATAACACAAAGACATGTCAAATCAGGTAATGACTGAAGGAAGTATGCTTTAAATTCATTTTCCTCAGTCATTAGTTGTATGTTTTGGTCACTCTCACTTCTAACAAGTGCTTGAGAGCATCAGAGAGACACATAATTGTTCCTGAGAGTCGTAGCTTTCAGGAATGGGGTCATAATATTTTGTCGCTTAAACCGCTACAATACTAGAGCCAAATTCAGATAAAGACAAAATAATCAACATGCTACATAGGTTGTAGAAACCTACGCCCTCCACTTCTTACATAGGCTTAGATGTGATCCAAATTTCTAACATAAATAAATGAAATATCCTACAATATAGCTAATGCATTTATCGAGATTTTACTGTGATGTTGTGTCCCATGTTATGCCCCAACATCTGTCTTGTCTGTAATATTGTTGTCACCAAATAAATTCAAATTTGTTGATTTTCTATTAAGTGTGAATAAAATTGAATACATGTTGTTGACTACACATTGGTTATTGTGGGGGATGTCTACACTGGCAATTTTACAAACTTAATCTATGTCCGGCCCTTAATGAGCAAGCACCCCAGACACCAGTCGTGGGATCAATACCAAGTGCAATTGACTGCTTGGCATATTGATTGGCATATTTTGTGAACTGATGTCCGTGTAGTCTAATCTTTTTCATATTGTTTACCCAGAATGTGAACTGATATACATGTATAGTCTAACTTTCTGTACACTAAGTGTTTTGTCCTTCATGTGATTTAATAAATGTATGTGCTTTACATGCTTACTGACAAAAGCAACATAAAAGGATTGAAATGAAGAAAATACACTCCAGCTGTGGTGACGCTGACATGCTATCAATTACTATACAGTAAGAATATTTGGGGACTCCATTTAATCACATCTATTACAATTCCATGCTGTACAATCACAAATAATAACGAGGAAGGTACAAGGCCTGAAGTAATGGAAACAACATATCAGTGTTATGTTGAAGTAAAATGTTATGCTGAAGTACTGAAATTCCCCACAGAAGAATGTTTTTCTTAACTTTCTCAGAACAATTTGAGAACAATACTTTAAATAAAACCATGTAGGAAACATTATCATTGGTAAAGTACTTACAAAAACATTTTAAAGTACTACTTAAGTAGATTTAGTTGGGTATCTGTACTTTACTATTTATATTTTTGACAACTTTTTACTTGTACTTCACTAATGAAAATAATGTACTTTTTACTGCATACATTTTCCCTGACACACAAAAGTATTTGATACATTTTGAATGCTAAGCAGGACAGGAAAATGGTCAAATTCATGTACTTATCAAGAGAACAGCCCTGGTCATCCCTACTCCCTCTGTTCTGGCTGACACACTTAAACACACATGCTTCGTTTGTAAATGATGTCTGTTTTGGAGTGTGCCCCTGGATGTCCATAAATAAAATAAATAAAAAATGGGTCCGTTTGCTAAATATAAGGAATTTGAAATTATTTCTACTTTTACACTTAGCCAAGGCTTGTGCAAGGCTACTTATAGGCCCAACATATGAACATAGTAATCACTGCTCCAGTCAGTGTTCCTCTTTATCCAATGATCCTTACCACCAGGAACTTGAATCCTAGCCCTGTCCTGTTGTATAGGACCAATGAGATTAGGATTAACCTGGTTTGAGTGGCAGGAGGAAAACAATCACTATCGTGCTCTCTCCGTGGCTCTGCATTAAATTGACCTTGTGGCACAGATCTAGGATCAGCTTCCTCCCCCAATCCTAACCATAACCATTAGTGGTAGATGGATACAAACCTGACCTAAGATCAATTCAGGGCAGGGATGCGCAGAATCCTTGATGGGGCTGGGGCCATAAATAACCTAAACTCATCATGCGGGGCTGCAGGTAGCCTAGTGGTTGGAGCGTTGGGTCAGTAACCGAAAGGCTGCTGGATTGACTCCCGAGCTGACAAGGTAAAAATAAACTCTGTCGTTCTGCCCTTGAACAAGGCAGTTAACCCACTGTTCCCCAGTAGGATGTCATTGTAAATAAGAATTGGATCGTAACTAACACCTGGTTAAATTAAAGTGGCTTGTGGGTCAAGCGCCCATACCCCACACATTCAGTCAGAGCCTGCCCTAGCCTTTTGGGGGCCCTAAGCGAAGTTACCTTCACAGACCACTGAGAGAATTCCTGAGGCAGCTGGGGTTGTTATTAGTGTCAGTCCTACAGATACATGTTTGTGTTATGAGAAAACAGTGGCAAATGAAATCTGCAATGCAATGTTTTGAATCTATGACCTATGTCATTTATTGATAGAGGATGAAACAACGTACACTCCATTGTGGTTAGCAGTTCAAGAAAACTGGCAAACTACATCTTGCCATTGACAGCATGACAATGAGTGACAAAGGAGGTCACATGATAGCACAAACAGATCTGGGACCAGTTTAGGGCACTTCTATCAGTCACACATACTGTACAGCTGAGTTCCATGCCATTTATCTCAACCTTGTAGAAACACGTGTTAAGTTGTTTGCCTGATTGCAGTTTCTCTTCCAGCTATTACATTCCACTAATGCTGAGCATGACATGAGTGGCAATGAGTGAAATTATAGCAAAACAGACTGGTACAATAAACCTCCTTAACTACTACACTAGACAAGTGCCAAGGAAATAGGCATGTAGTGTGTGTGTACAGCGTTATGATAAGGGTTGGGTGGCCATGCAAGAAAAGGAAACACCTGCTCATCTCCGGCCGTGACTGTAAATGCAAGTCAAGCTGGTATTTTCATTTCTGAAATGGAAATGGTCTCTAGTTACACATTTCTGGGAAATAAAACAATACGAGCGAGAAAATACCCAAAACCCATGAATCACCCAAAGTAAAACAGGAAGGAGTATGGAGTTAATGAGGGGGGAAAAGACAAAGTGACTGCAAAATTCTCATGAATTGTTTGTTGCTTCTCAGTAGCTCTGTCGTATATTTAGCCCTGTCCAGCAGACCTGGGTTCAAATACTATTTGAATCTTTCAAAAAACCCAGAGTGTTTGCTTTAGGTGTAAAGCCCTGTCTGAAATGCCAGGTGGACGGTGTTTGCATATTTCTTTGGGACTTTTCTACTGGTTCCATTGCAACATGCCAGCTCAATCAGGCACACTTAAACTATTTGAAATTATGTCAAATAGTATTTGAACCTGTCTGCTCTCCAGCTCTGGCCCCTTGTAGTCAGTGTGTCCTTTCTGTGCAGTGATCAACAGGATCTGGACGCTGCTCAATACCGTAAAGTAATCTGGAGTCCATGACACACTGCACTTCCCTCTGGTTTGCATTTGGCTCAGGCTGCGGCAGTAAACAGGAATACACAGTGAGCAGCGCCTCCCTGGTGTGAAACGTCCACAGAGGCTGGACTCAAGAACTTTAACTCAAATTAAACTGGAACAATCTCGGTATCACAACACACAATTCTTACAGTGCCCTTTAGTGCCCAGTGCCATTCTTGTGTAAGCAGTTATACACCCCCCAATACGACCCAACGTAAAAACTGGGAAGGGCTTAATGCTGGAAGGTTCAATGCACTACAAGCATTCACATATTTCACAATAACAAGGCCTTTAAATGTCACGTCTCATACTTTTTTTGTATAGGCCTAGTTCAAGGAAAGCCTTGAGAGTTAGGTGTTAGGAAGACCCAAACGCGGTTTTAACAGAAAACAGAGTTCTTTAATAAAAAACAGGAATGGCATAAATCCTCTTCCAACGTAGTCAATGGAACAAAAGAACGTAGTATAATGCAGGTTGCACCTGCCATGCAGACTCCGACAGGACAGGACAAGGTGGAAGCAAACGAGACGACAGCTTGCTTCTGGCATCAAAAAACACAAACAAGAATCAGACACTGAAAGTAGCAGGAACAGAGAAAGAAATAGAGACCTAATCAGAGGGGGGAAGAGAGAACAGGTGGGGAAAGAGAGAATGAGCTAGTTAGGGGAAATGTAGAACAGCTGAGGGATGAGAGACAGAGAAGGTAACCTAAAAAGACCAGCAGAGAGAGAGAATGAAGAGAAAGGACAGGAACAGACATAACAAGACATGACAGTACCCCCCACTCACCGAGCGCCTCCTGGCGCACTCGAGAGGAAACCTGGCGGCAACGGAGGAAATCATCGATCAGCGAACGGTCCAGCACGTCCCGAGAGGGAACCCAACTCCTCTCCTCAGGACCGTACCCCTCCCAATCCACTAGGTACTGATGACCACGGCCCCGAGGGCGCATGTCCAAAATCTTACGAACCCTGTAGATGGGTGCGCCCTCGACAAGGATGGGGGGGGGAGGGACGAGCGGGGGCGCGAAGAACGGGCTTAACACAGGAGACATGGAAGACCGGGTGAACGCGACGAAGATAGCGCGGGAGAAGAAGTCGCACTGCGACAGGATTAATGACCTGGGAAATACGGAACGGACCAATGAACCGCGGGGCCAACTTGCGAGAAGCTGTCTTAAGGGAAGGTTCTGAGTGGAGAGCCATACTCTCTGACCGCAACAATATCTAGGACTCTTGGTCCTACGCTTGTGCGGCCCTCACAGTCTGCGCCCTATTACGGCAAAGTGCCGACCTGACCCCCTTCCAGGTGCGCTCGCAACGCTGGACAAAAGCCTGAGCGGAGGGACGCAGGACTCGGCGAGCTGAGATGAGAACAGCGGAGGCTGGTACCCGAGGCTACACTGAAAGGGGATAGACCGGTAGCAGACGAGGGAAGCGAGTTGTGGGCGTACTCTGCCCAGGGAGCTGTTCTGACCAAGACGCAGGGTTACGAAAGAAAGACTGCGTAAATGCGACCAACAGTCTGATTGGCCCGTTCGGCTTGACCGTTAGACTGGGGATGAAAGCCGGACGAGAGACTGACGGAAGCCCCAATCAAGCGGCAAAACTCCCTCCAAAATTGAGACGTGAACTGCGGGCCTCTGTCGGAAACGACGTCAGACGGAAGGCCATGAATTCGGAAAACATTCTCGATAATGATCTGAGCCGTCTCCTTAGCAGAAGGGAGCTTATCGAGAGGAATGAAATGAGCCGCCTTAGAGAATCTATCGACAACCGTAAGAATAACTGTCTTCCCCGCTGATGAAGGCAGTCCGGTGATAAAATCTAAAGCGATGTGAGACCACGGTCGAGAGGGAATGGGAAGCGGTCTGAGACGGCCGGCAGGAGGAGAGTTCCCAGATTTAGTCTGCGCGCAGACCGAACAAGCGGCGACAAATCGACGCGCGTCACGTTCCCGAGTGGGCCACCAGAAACGCTGGCGAATGGAAGCGAGCGTACCCGAAGGCCGGGGTGGCCGGCTAACTTGGCAGAGTGGGCCCACTGAAGAACGGCCGGACGAGTAGGAACGGGAACGAACAGAAGGTTCCTAGGACAAGCTCGCGGCGACGGAGTGTGGCCGAGTGCTTGCTTTACCTGCCTCTCAATTCCCCAGACAGTCAACCCGACAACACGCCCCTCAGGGAGAATCCCATCGGGGTCGGTGGAGACCTCAGAAGAACTGAAGAGACGAGATAAAGCATCAGGTTTGGTGTTTTTTGAGCCCGGACGATAAGAAATAACAAACTCGAAACGAGCGAAAAACAGAGCCCAACGAGCCTGACGCGCATTAAGTCGTTTGGCTGAACGGATGTACTCAAGGTTCCTATGGTCAGTCCAAACGACAAAAGGAACAGTCGCCCCCTCCAACCACTGTCGCCATTCGCCTAGGGCTAAGCGGATGGCGAGCAGTTCGCGATTACCAACATCATAGTTACGTTCTGACGGCGATAAGCGATGAGAGAAAAACGCGCAAGGATGGACCTTGCCGTCAGAGAGAGAGCGCTGAGAAAGAATGGCTCCCACGCCCACCTCTGACGCGTCAACCTCAACAACAAACTGTCTAGAGATGTCAGGTGTAACAAGAATAGGTGCGGATGTAAACGATTCTTAAGAAGATCAAAAGCTCCCTGGGCGGAAACGGACCACTTAAAGCACGTCTTAACAGAAGTAAGGGCTGTGAGAGGAGCTGCCACCTGACCGAAATTACGGATGAAACGACGGTAGAAATTAGCGAAGCCCAGAAAGCGCTGCAGCTCGACGCGTGACTTAGGAACGGGCCAATCAATGACAGCCTGGACCTTAGCGGGATCCATCTTAATGCCCTCAGCGGAAATAACGGAACCGAGAAAAGGGACAGAGGCGGCATGAAAAAAGTGCACTTCTCAGCCTTCACATAAAGACAGTTCTCCAAAAGGCGCTGGAGGACGCGTCGCACGTGCTGAACATGAATCGAGAGAGACGGTGAAAAAATCAGGATATCATCCATGTAAACGAAAACAAAAATGTTCAGCATGTCTCTCAGGACGTCGTTAACTAGTGCCTGAAAGACAGCTGGAGCGTTAACGAGGCCGAAAGGAAGAACCCGGTATTCAAAGTGCCCTAACGGAGTGTTAAACGCCGTCTTCCACTCGTCCCCCTCCCTGATGCGCACGAGATGGTAGGCGTTACGAAGGTCCAATTTGGTGAAAAACCTGGCTCCCTGCAGGATCTCGAAGGCTGAAGACATAAGAGGAAGCGGATAACGATTCTTAACTGTTATGTCATTCAGCCCTCGATAATCCACGCATGGGCGCAGGGACCCGTCCTTCTTCTGAACAAAAAAGAACCCCGCGCCGGCGGGGAGGAGGAGGAGACTATGGTACCGGCGTCGGCGAAACCGACAAATAATCCTCGAGAGCCTTACGTTCGGGAGCCGACAGAGAGTATAATCTACCCCGGGGGGAGTAGTTCCCGGAAGGAGATCAATACTACAGTCATACGACCGGTGTGGAGGGAGAAGTGGCCTTGGAACGACTGAACACCGTGCGCAGATCGTGATACTCCTCCGGCACCCCTGTCAAATCGCCAGGCTCCTCCTGTGAAGAAGAGACAGAGGAAACAGGAGGGATAGCAGACATTAAACAGGTTACATGACAAGAAACATTCCAGGATAGGATAGTATTACTAGACCAATTAATAGAAGGGTTATGGCGCACTAGCCAGGGATGACCCAAAACAACAGGTGTAAAAGGTGAACGAAAAATTAAAAAAGAAATGGTTTCGCTATGATTACCAGAGACAGTGAGGGTTAAAGGCAGCGTCTCACGCTGAATCTTGGGGAGGAAGAACTACCATCTAAAGCGAACAAGGCCCTGGGCTCCCTAACTGTCTGAGAGGAATGTCATGTTCCCGAGCCCAGGTCTCGTCCATAAAACAGCCCTCCGCCCCAGAGTCTATCAAGGCACTGCAGGAAGCAGATGAACCGGGCCAGCGGAGATGGACCGGAAAGGTAGTGCGTGATCCAGAAGGAGAGGCCTGAGTAGTTGCGCTCACCAGTAGCCCTCCTCTTACTGATGAGCTCTGGCTTTTACTGGACATGAGGTGACAAAATGACCAGCGGAGCCGCAGTAGAGACAGAGGCGATTGGTGATTCTCCGTTCCCTCTCCTTGGCCGAGATGCGAATACCCCCCAGCTGCATAGGCTCAGCATCCGAGCCGGCGGGGAGGGTGGCAGTGATGCGGCAGGTGGCAGTGATGTGGAGGGGAGCAACGGAGAACGTGAGCTCCTTTCCACGAGCTCGGCGACGAAGATCAAACCGTCGCTCTATGCGAATAGCGAGAGCTATTAAAGGAGTCCAGACTGGAAGGAACCTCCCGGGAGAGGATCTCATCCTTAACCTCGGCGTGGAGACCCTCCAGAAAACGAGCGAGCAAAGCCGGCTCGTTCCAGTCACTAGAGGCAGCGAGTGCGAAACTCAATAGAATAATCCGTTATGGATCTATTCCCCTGACATAGGGAAGACAGGGCCCTGGAAGCCTCCTCGCCAAAAACAGAACGGTCAAAAACCCGTATCATCTCCTCCTTAAAGTCCTGATACTGGTTAATACACTCAGCCCTCGCCTCCCAGACTGCCGTGCCCCACTCACGCGCCCGTCCGGTAAGGAGAGAAATGGCGTAGGCGTGCGGGCTGCGCTCCTGGAGTAAGTGTTGGGCTGGAGAGAGAACACCACATCACACTGAGTGAGGAATGAGCGGCACTCAGTGGGCTCCCCAAGTAACACGGCGGGTTGTTGATCCTGGGCTCCGGAGACTCGGAAACCCTGGAAGTGGGCGGTGGATCGAGGTGGAGTTGGTGAACCCGTCTTGTGAGGTCGGAGACTTGGACGGCCAGGGTCTCAACGGCATGTTGAGCAGCAGACAATTCCTCCTCGTGTCTGCCTAGCATCGCTCCCTGGATCTCGACGGCGGAGTGAAAAGGGTCCGGGCCGCTGGGTCCATTCTTGGTCTGATTCTTCTGTTATGAACTTGAGTGAAGACCCAAGCGGTTTTAACAGAAAACAGAGTTCTTTAATAAAAAACAGGAATGGCATAAATCCTCTTCCAACGTGTCAATGGAACAAAGAACGTAGTATAATGCAGGTTGCACCTGCCATGCAGACTCCGACAGGACAGGACAAGGTGGAAGCAAACGAGACGACAGCTTGCTTCTGGCATCAAAAAACACAAACAAGAATCAGACACTGAAAGTAGCAGGAACAGAGAAAGAAATAGAGACCTAATCAGAGGGAAGAGAGAACAGGTGGGGAAAGAGAGAATGAGCTAGTTAGGGGAAATGTAGAACAGCTGAGGGATGAGAGACAGAG
>NW_027015761.1:0-11002 GCF_036934945.1 Oncorhynchus masou masou
TGACTGACAGTAGATCCACCTTGGTTTGTGACTGACAGTAGATCCACCTTGGTTTGTGACTGACAGTAGATCCTCCTTGGTTTGTCTCTGACAGTAGATCCACCTTGGTTTGTGACTGACAGTAGATCCTCCTTGGTTTGTCTCTGACAGTAGATCCACCTGGGTTTGTCTCTGACAGTAGATCCACCTTGGTTTGTCTCTGACAGTAGATCCACCTTGGTTTGTCTCTGACAGTACATCCACCTTGGTTTGTCTCTGACAGTAGATCCACCTTGGTTTGTCTCTGACAGTAGATCCACCTGGGTTTGTCTCTGACAGTAGATCCTCCTTGGTTTGTCTCTGACAGTAGATCCACCTTGGTTTGTCTCTGACAGTACATCCACCTTGGTTTGTCTCTGACAGTAGATCCTCCTTGGTTTGTCTCTGACAGTAGATCCTCCTTGGTTTGTGACTGACAGTAGATCCACCTTGGTTTGTGACTGACAGTAGATCCACCTTGGTTTGTGACTGACAGTAGATCCTCCTTGGTTTGTCTCTGACAGTAGATCCACCTGGGTTTGTCTCTGACAGTAGATCCTCCTTGGTTTGTCTCTGACAGTAGATCCACCTTGGTTTGTCTCTGACAGTAGATCCTCCTTGGTTTGTCTCTGACAGTACATCCACCTTGGTTTGTCTCTGACAGTAGATCCACCTTGGTTTGTCTCTGACAGTAGATCCACCTTGGTTTGTCTCTGGCAAAATGAATTGGAACTTTACAATCAGAATGTCAAGAAAATACAACACATTTTATTCATATGATTGGAACTATGTAAAGACCATGGAACGACAGTAGATCAGTTAGCATGTTATCACTTGTCTCATTTATCCATCTTATCTGTTTAAGTCACACAATTATAATTCAGAGTTTAAAAGACAGATTTGCCAAGCGTATCAACCTATGTTTTATACATCTAGCAAACTCACTGAGGCATGCCCATGCATTCATTACCAGCCTAATGCTCGACTTGAGTCACAGGCAGTCCTCAAAGAAGAAGACACGATAACTCACAGACTGTCAGAGCATTAGCAGGATTTAGAAAAAGTGTTCTATTCAGATCTAAGCTTTGAATAGACTTATGGATATGTGAATGTTTGATAAAAATGGATAATACATGGAAAACTGTTCTGTTGGATCTGTAGGTGATTGCACATCTGTTTTTTTGAGAAGTTGATTGTTGGCACAAGGGAAGACAGCAAAAGCTTGTAAAGTCACATTACTGTAACGATGTAGTGTTATATTTCTCCCTTCAAACAATCCATTATAAAACATACTGGACACAACCTGGACCACTTTAACATAAGAAGTTATATTAGGCTTTTCAAAACATGTTGATCTGCTTCATCAATCTGTCCTTTTTTTTATCAGACCTCTCTCTAATTAATTTCCAAGTCACGTTGTTGAAAACGCTACTCCATACGTATTGCAAGACGTCAATTTGTCCAATCACTGCTGAGGTAATTGTTGAGCCGTTACAATAATTACCTCTGTAGTTCCTGGTATGCAGAAACATCTTTAAGCAACAGACGATGGAAGTGCTCTAAAACTGTTATTGACATGTAAGTTTACAATGCTCCTGTCGGGCTGGCTTTACATTCATTATATTTATGTTGCTTCAGATCAGCAGGCATAGACAGGCCACAACGACTGGCTTTTTACTGAGCCAGCCAGCCAATGCAGGTTCCAATGTATTTGTTTATTTATGTTCAACATGAGAGCAATAGACTAAAAAGCCTTGCCACTCTCGGGTAATGTTTAATCATATTTTTATGATTTAACTTCCAACCAATCATTGAAATGTGTTTGAATGTGTCTTTATAGCTCTCCAAGGCTGACTGCTATTTATGTGTGTCATCTTTTTGCAATGCACCAAGTTAAAATTAAGTGAATAAAGTGACGAAAATTGAAATAAAAAGGAAAAAAATAATCTCTGTGTCACGATGTTCGTAATAATGGTCGGACCAAGGCGCGGCGTACTTAGAGTTTCTCATTATTTATTAAAGAAAGTGAAACTTAGAAAAACCAAAACAATAAAGAATAAACGAACCGTGATGACAATGCAGTGCCAACAGGCAACTAAACATAAACAATATCCCATAACCCACAGGTGGGAAACATGCTACTTAAGTATGTCCCCAATTAGAGACAACGATAACCAGCTGCCTCTAATTGGGAATCATACAAATCACCAACATAGAAAATCAAACCTAGAACCCCACATAGAAAATATAAACTAGAACAACCCCGCAGTCACACCCTGACCTACTCTACTATAGAAAATAAACGCTTTCTATGGTCAGGATGTGACACTCCGATATTTTTGAGTATTTGATAAAAAAAAAACAAGATACTTTTTCATTAGCAAGATATTGATGTTAAGATGCTATCAGAGTTGTAAAAACAGCAAGATTTGATATATAATGTCATTTATTCTTCACCTCTGTAACTCTGTACTCTGTAACTATGTAACTATGTACTCTGTAACACTGTACTCTGTAACTCTGTAACTATGTACTCAGTAACTCTGTAATTCTGTAACTATGTAACTCTGTAAGTATGTAACTCTGTACTCTGTAACTATGTAATTCTGTAACTATGTACTCTGTAACTATGTACTCTGTAACAATGTAACTCTGTACTCTGTAACTATGTACTCTGTACTCTGTAACTCTGTACTCTGTAACTCTGTACTCTGCAACTCTGTAACTCTGTAACTCTGTACCTCTGTAACTCTGTACCTCTGTAGCTGTCACGCCCTGGTCGAAGTTTATTGTGTTTGTCTTTATTTATTTGGTCAGGCCAGGGTGTGACATGAGTTTATTGTGGTGTGTTTTGTCTTGGGGTTTTGTTAGGTATTGGGTGTGTGGCTTAGTGGGGGTATCTAGCATAGTCTATGGCTGTCTGGAGTGGTTCTCAATCAGAGGCAGGTGATTATCGTTGTCTCTGATTGGGAACCATATTTAGGCAGCCATATTCTTTGAGTGTTTTGTGGGTGATTGTTCCTGTCTCTGTGTTTGTTGTCACCAGATAGGCTGTATAGGTTTTCACGTTCCATTTGTTGTTTTGTATTGTTCGTTCGTTCTTCGTCCTTAAACATGTATCAAAGATACCTTGCTGCATTATGGTCCGACTCTCCTTCGACAGACGAGAACCGTTACAGAATCACCCACCACAACGGGACCAAGCGGCGTGGTAACAGGCAACAGCAACAGCAGGAGCAACAAAGAGAGGAATGGACATGGGAGGACCAATTGGACGGAGAAGGACCCTGGGCTCAGCCTGGAGAATATCGCCGCCCCAAAGAAGAACTGGAGGTGCCGGTATGAGGAGGCAGCACGGCGACGCGGATGGAAGCCCGAGCCCAAAAATTTATTGGGGGGGGCTCAGGGAGAGTATGGCAGAGTCAGGAGTCAGACCTGAGCCAACTCTCCCTGTTTATTGTGAGGAGCCAAGGTGGAGACCAGAACCAGAGCCGGTGTTGGAGGTGAGCGAAGCAGAGACTGTGAAGGAGTTAATGGGGAAATTGGAGGTGAGAGAAATGAGGGAGTTGCTGTGTTGGTGCTTTTTCCATGGAATTCGCCCGGCGGAGCGTGTCGGGGCTTTGATTGCACCTGGGTCAGCGCTCCATACCCGTCCTGAGGTGCGTGTTAGTCGGCTGGTGAAAAATGTGCCAGCCTCACGCACCAGGCCTCCTGTGCACCTCCCTAGCCTTGCACGTCCTGTGCCAGCACTGCTCTCAAGATCTCCAGTACGCCTGCACGGTCTAGCCCATCCTGTGCCACCTCCACACACCAGCCCTCCGATGGCAGCTCCCCGCACAAGGCTTCCTGTGCGTGTCCTTGGCCCAATACCACCAGTGCCAGCACCACGCATCAGGCCTACAGTGCGCCTCGCCTCTCCAGCGCTGCCGGAGCCATCCTCCTCTCCTGTGCTGCCGGAGTCTCCCGCCTGTTCATCGCTGCCGGAGCCTTTCTCCTCTCCTGCGCTGCCGGAGTCTCCCGCCTGTTCAGCGCAGCCAGAGCATTCCTCCTCTCCTGCGCTGCTGGAGTCTCCCGCCTGTTTAGCGCTGCCAGAGCGTTCCGCCTCTACAGTGCTGCCAGAGTCTCCTGCCTGTTTAGCACAGCCAGAGCTGCCAGTCGCCAGTCTGCATGGAGCAGCCAGAGATGTCAGTCTGCATGGAGCAGCCAGAGCTGTCAGTCTTCATGGAACAGCCAGAGATGCCAATCTGCATGGAGCAGCCAGAGCTGTCAGTCTTCATGGAACAGCCAGAGCTGCCAGTCTGCATGGAGCAGCTAGAGCTGCCAGTCTGCATGGAGCAGCCAGAGATGCCAGTCTGCAAGGAGCTGCCATTCTGGAAGGAGCTGCCAGTCTGCAAGGAGCTGCCAGAGCTGCCAGTCTGCATGGAGCAGCCAGAGCTGCCAGTCTGCAAGAAGCCGCCAGACCTGCCAGTCTGCATGGAGCAGCCAGAGCCGGCAGTCAGCATGGAGCAGCCAGAGCTGCCAGTCAGCATGGAGCAGCCAGAGCCGTCAGTCTGTCAGGATCCCTCAGTCAGCCAGACTCTTCCAGATGCGCCAGTCAGCCAGACTCTTCCAGATCCGCCAGTCAGCCAGACTCTTCCAGATCCGCCAGTCAGCCAGACTCTTCCAGATCTGCCAGTCAGCCAGGATCCGCCAGTCAGCCAGACTCTTCCAGATCTGCCAGTCAGCCAGACTCTTCCAGATCAGCCAGTCAGCCAGGATCTTCCAGAGCCGCCAGTCAGCCAGGATCTGCCAGAACCGCCAGCCAGCCAGGATCTGCCGGATCCAACTATCTGCCTGAGCTTCCTCTCAGTGCTGGGCTTCCTCTCAGTGCTGGGCTTCCTCTCAGTGCTGAGCTTCCCCTCAGTGCCGAGCTTCCCCTCAGTCCCGAACTTCCCCTCAGTCCCGAGCTGCCTCAGCCCCGAGCTGCCCCTCAGTCCCGAGCTGCCCCTTAGTCCAGTGGGGTTCTGGGTGAGGACTACTAGGCCATGGTCGGCGGCGAGGGTGGACTATCAAGGACGCGAAGAGGCGGGACTAAGACATTGATAGAGTGGGGTCCACGTCCTGCTCCGGAGCCGGAGCCGCCACCATGGGCATACGCCCACCCGGACTCTCCCCTATGGTTTTGGTGTGCGTCCGGGAGTCCGCACATTGAGGGGGGGGTTCTGTCACGCCCTGGTCGAAGTTTATTGTGTTTGTCTTTATTTATTTGGTCAGGCCAGGGTGTGACATGGGTTTATTGTGGTGTGTTTTGTCTTGGGGTTTTGTTAGGTATTGGGTGTGTGGCTTAGTGGGGGTATCTAGCATAGTCTATGGCTGTCTGGAGAGGTTCTCAATCAGAGGCAGGTGTTTATCGTTGTCTCTGATTGGGAACCATATTTAGGCAGCCATATTCTTTGAGTATTTCGTGGGTGATTGTTCCTGTCTCTGTGTTTGTTGTCACCAGATAGGCTGTATAGGTTTTCACGTTCCGTTTGTTGTTTTGTATTGTTCGTTCGTTCTTCGTCATTAAACATGTATCAAAGATACCACGCTGCATTTTCGTCCGACTCTCCTTCAGACGAGAACCATTACAGTAGCTCTGCACCTATGTAACTCTGCACCTCTGTAACTATGTAATTCTTTAACTCTGTAACTCTTTACCTCTGTAAATCTGTAATTATGTAACTCTGTAGTCTGTAACTCTGTAGCGATGTAATTCTGAAACTCTGTAACTCTGTATCTCTGTAACTCTGTACATCTGTCGTCAGTAACTCTGCACCTCTGTACCACTGTACAACTGTAACTCTGTAGTCTCTAACTCTGTAACTCTCTACCACTGTAACTCTGTAACTCTGTACCACTGTAACTCTGTAACTCTGTAACTCTGTAACTCTGTAACTCTATAGTCTGTAACTCTTTACCACTGTACAACTGTAACTCTGTAGTCTGTAACTGTAACTCTGTACCAATGTAACTCTGTAACTCTGTACCACTGTAACTCTGTAATTCTGTAACTCTGTACCACTGTATCTCTGTAGTCTGTAACTGTAACTCTGTAACTCTGTACCACTGTAACTCTGTAACTCTGTACCACTGTAACTCTGTAATTCTGTAACTCTGTACCACTGTAACTCTGTAACTCTGTATCTCTGTAACTTTGCAATTATGTAATTCTGTAACTCTGTATCTCTGTAACTGTGTAACTATGTAACTGTGTAACTATGTAACTCTGTAACTCTGTACTCTGTACACTGTAACTCTGACTCTGTAACTCTGTAACTCTGTACCACTGTACCTCTGTACCTCTGTACCTCTGTATCTCTGTACCTCTGTAACTCTGTACCTCTGTAACTCTGTAGTCTGTAACTCTGTACTCTGTAACTCTGTAGTCTGTAACTCTGTAACTCTGTAGTCTCTAACTCTGTACTCTGTAACTCTGTAACTCTGTACTCTGTAATTCTGTAACTCTGTAACTCTGTAGTCTGTAACTCTGTAACTCTGTAGTCTGTAACTCTGTACTCTGTAACTCTGTAGTCTGTAACTCTGTAACTCTGTAGTCTGTAACTCTGTAACTCTGTAGTCTGTAACTCTGTAACTCTGTAACTCTGTAGTCTGTAACTCTGTAACTCTGTAGTCTGTAACTCTGTACTCTGTAACTCTGTAGTCTGTAACTCTGTAACTCTGTAGTCTGTAACTCTGTAGTCTGTAACTCTGTAGTCTGTAACTCTGTAGTCTGTAACTCTGTACTCTGTAACTCTGTAACTCTGTACTCTGTAACTCTGTAACTCTGTAACTCTGTAGTCTGTAACTCTGTACTCTGTAACTCTGTAGTCTGTAACTCTGTAACTCTGTAGTCTGTAACTCTGTACTCTGTAACTCTGTAGTCTGTAACTCTGTAACTCTGTACTCTGTAACTCTGTAACTCTGTAACTCTGTAACTCTGTAGTCTGTAACTCTTTAACTCTGTAGTCTGTAACTCTGTATCTCTGTACCACTTTAACGCTGTACCTCTTTACCTTCTAAGATTGTTGTGTAAAGTCTGCTACTGTATGTAATGCACCTGTCTTTTATTTTACCATTCCGAGCAACATCTGCAATTCTGAAATCAATGGCTGAAAAGACATGGCGTTGACATCACTTTGTTCTGCCTTTACAATGTTCACAGACACAACTCAGCCTTTATAGGGACAGTGTCTGTCTGTCTGTCTGTCTGTCTGTCTGTCTGTCTGTCTGTCTGTACAGAAACAAACTGTACAGTGGATAGTTGCTGGGCATATGAGAAAACATCAACATCAAGAAATGTTCTTTGTTCACACCCAGAGAGAGAGAGAGAGCTGTGCTGCTAGCCCCGGGTTTGCTTCCCAAATGGCACTCTATTCCCCACACAGTGCACTACTTTTAACCAGAGCCCTATTATTTCACCATAAAGGGAGGAGGGTTCCATTTGGGAAGCAGACCTGGTCGCCTAGCAGCTCCATTATGAGCTGATGTCACTGTCACATCAGTGTGGGCAGTAGAACCTCCAGATGCTAATTGGAAGTGTGGAAAATGAATCCTATGACGATCCTCTACATTACGATTGGCTGACTGACTACAGCGATGATGCCTTCCTTCTTTCAACATTCTGAGAGGTCTTCAAGGTTCTCCGTAATCACGAATCGCTCTACAATGATCCAAATGAATTTCAATTCAACAATTGGATTAACTCATAGTACACATAGATAATTCTCCTTTCTCCATTTCAATCTCCTTTTCATGATTCACTTCCGTCCTCTTGTTTAGCTAAATATTTCTGGATTTCTGAAAGTTCGCAAGCTGCCAATTAATTTGACATATAACAACAGTTTTGGCATTGCGAGCGTTTACTGGTTATTATGTAAAGATAACTAAATAACTGCTAAATTTAATAACTCAGTACTAGTTATTATGTAAAGATAACTAAATAACTGCTAAATTCAATAACTCAGTTGCATAAAATGTTAAGTAGTGTTGAAATACAATAGGGCAACATTCACATTTCACAAATAAAGTATAACATCTAATGTAAGAAATAAAATACATATTTGAAATGCAGTGTTTATTCAAGGCTATAGTGAAGACTCTTCAGAAGAATCCTAATGGTTTTCACTTTCTAGACCCTACAGTAACTTGTGGATCATTGTCTTTTTCCCCCACTAGGGTGAAAGCAACAGAGTAAGAATCCTGACAGCAAGGCATTAAATTTAATCACCTTTGTATCTATTGGATTTTCTTGTGATCCTTTTTTCTCACATTGAATTTGTGCCATGTTATGTTTAACTAAGTGGTATTATTTATGAAATGCGAGCACATGCCCAGCCCTCCAGCTGTGTCATCAAATTAACACAAGCACAGGAGAGTGAACAAAAAAATGCTCACTGCCAGGAGCGATCAGGCTCACGGACTGGGAAATGCACTGGCTCTGTTATGCAGGCGCCTCGCACTACGACCACCCAAGAAGACAAGCCACACTCTGCTACAGGCCCTGTGTGGCTGGGTGGCATAGTCGGCAGGCCCTGACAGGTCCCTCAATGTCATCCACCAGCACCACTAGCGCTAGACCTGTCAGTGGCCCAGTGTGGTCATGGTGCTCCACGTTGACAGGAGTGACCTCGAGTGTGTGATGCCCCCTGAAACCCCTGATGCTCGCAGGCCTAATCTGTGAGCAGCATCGCAACAGCCGTCTGCCTCCTCTAGAGACCATACAGAGAAGACGGGTCATTACTGAGAGTGCTTCAAGAGACTCCTCACAGTGCTGTGTGTCTCTCTAACCTCTCTCCTCTAGCCTCGTTCTTTAATAGCCCCTCTCCTCTCTAACCTCTCTCCTCTCTAGCCTCATTCTTTAATAGCCCCTCTACTCTTTAGATTTTCTTCTCTCTAGCCACTCTCCTCTCTAATCTCTCACCTTTCTATCCTCTCTCCCTCTAGTCTAACACATCTCTAGACTCTCTCCTCTCTAGACTCTCTCCTCTCTAGACTCTCTCATCTCTAGACTCTCTCATCTCTAACCTCTCTTTACTATTCTTTCTCCTCTCTAGTCTCTTTCTTCTCTAGCCTCTCTCTTTTTTTAGTCTCAGTCTTTTCTAGCCTCACTTTTCTAGCCTCTATCTATCGCTAGCCTCTCCCCTCTCTATCCTCTCTAGCCTCTCTCCTCTCTGCAGCTGTCTCCTCTAGTCTCTTCTCTAGCCTCTCTTTTCTAGCCTCTATCTTCTCTAGCGTCTCTCCTCTCCATCCTCTCTAGCCTTTCCTCAATGACGCTTGGCACCAAGCTAAGTCTTCAGCCCGCTGTGTACTGGCATCCCTTTACACCTCCAGAGGAGGTAAGGGCCTGAGGAGGAGCTAGATCTCAGGGGAGGAAAAGGCCCCGAGGAGGGCTAGATCTCAGGAGGAAAAGGCCCGAGGGGAGGCTAGATCTCAGGAAAAGGCCCGGGGAGGCTAGATCTCAGGGGAGGAAAAGGCCCCGGGGAAGGAGACTAGATCTCAGAGAGGAAAAAGGCCCGGGAAGGGCTAGATCTCAGGGAGGAAAAGGCCCGGGGAGGGCTGGTCTCAGAGGAAAGGCCCGAGGAGGGCTAGATCTCAGGAGGAAAAGGCCCAGAGGGCTAGATCTCAGAGAGGAAAAGGCCCGAGGAGGGCTAGACTTGTGTTCTAAGAAAAAGGGTTGGTACTAGGACTTAATAAATGTGCTCTCAACAGCGTCAGCCACTGCTAATTACTGGAGTTGAGGACGATCTGTTATGGCCTTTAGTGTAGTGGTGTCACACAAAACAAACAGAGATCATGGTGCTGTTCATCATTGTCTTTCTTACAGTATATTGTCCTTGGGTACCTTTTGTCACAACCAAATGTAAACACATAATACATCTCACGCAACAGTAGTGTATCTGCCATTTCCTATTCATCCCATGTATTTCTACAGAGATACGGAAGTCAGTTTGTAAGCAAAAGTTGATAACTCATTTATTTGGCTTACACTTTTTCAGAACCCAGTGGTTTGAAACTAATTTCCTAGTCTTAAAGTTTCCTTCTTGTACTTTCTTGATTTGCCTGTATATGGGATCACATTAATGGATGAAGTGCAACAGCATATGTACTGTACTCTGAAGGTATATCCAGAAGCATTCATTGTCTTACAATAGAATAATATGCTATTTTTTGACAATTCCTAACATCGGAGACCATTCTATCTCGGGGCAAAGAAAAGATGAAGCACCTGAGGCCAATATTTTTAGGGGCAATAACATATAAACCAAATCAAAGGCTTTTTATACATATGTGCTGACTGATTATTTTTAAAATAGTAGCTATTGCATTTCACATCAGAAAGGATTCTCTCTAATATGTAGTCAGTGTGTGAGGTGCACACCTAACTACATTCACACATCAATCAATAGAGTTCACACATTCACAAATGATATTAAACTCAACGTAACGCCAGAAAGGAATACTTTGGTAGTTGTAGAGTAAGACCTTAAGGGGAACTTCAGAAAACTGTGTGGGACAGTGTGATGGTGACAGCCAGAGATGGAATAGAGAAGGCAACATGTTACTTCTTAACCCATGATAGTCTGAGACCTGTCTAAGCTTAGGGGGGATTTCAAAAAATAATTTTGGCGAAAGCTATCCAAGTGTTTATGTTAGGACATCTCTCTCAGCAGACAAAACATTACAAACAGCAAGCAGCAAAGTAGATTGGTCACGAAAGTCAGAAAAGCAATAAAATGAATCGCTTACCTTTGATGATCTTCGGATGTTTGCACTCATGAGACTCCCAGTAACACAATAAATGTTCTGTTTGTTCCATGAAGATTATTTTTAAATCCAAAAACCTCCATTTGGTTAGCGCGTTATGTTCAGGAATCCACAGGCTCGAGGAGGTTACGACGGGGCAGATGAAACAGGGCATCAGCATTCAGTCCTCACCCGACGGGGCATCAGCATTTGTGGGTTT
>NW_027015762.1:5000-11000 GCF_036934945.1 Oncorhynchus masou masou
CGTGTCCCTTCCATAAAGGATAGAGAGCAAGACACATTGCTCTCTATTCGGGGCGGCAGGTAGCCTAGTGGTTAGAGTGTAGAGGAGGCAGGTAGCCTAGTGGTTAGAGTGTAGAGGAGGCAGGAAGTCTAGTGGTTAGAGTGTAGAGGAGGCAGGTAGCCTGGTGGTTAGAGTGTAGGGACGGCAGGTAGCCTAGTGGTTAGTGTGTAGGGACGGCAGGTAGCCTAGTGGTTAGAGTGTAGAGGAGGCAGGTAGCCTAGTGGTTAGAGTGTAGAGGAGGCAGGTAGCCTAGTGGTTAGAGTGTAGAGGAGGCAGGTAGCCTAGTGGTTAGAATGTAGAGGAGGCAGGTAGCCTAGTGGTTAGAGTGTAGAGGAGGCAGGTAGCCTAGTGGTTAGAGTGTAGAGGAGGCAGGTAGCCTAGTGGTTAGAGTGTAGAGGAGGCAGGTAGCCTAGTGGTTAGAGTGTAGAGGAGGCAGGTAGCCTAGTGGTTAGAGTGTAGAGGAGGCAGGTAGCCTAGTGGTTAGAGTGTAGAGGAGGCAGGTAGCCTAGTGGTTAGAGTGTAGAGGAGGCAGGTAGCCTAGTGGTTAGAGTGTAGAGGAGGCAGGTAGCCTAGTGGTTAGAGTGTAGAGGAGGCAGGTAGCCTAGTGGTTAGAGTGTAAAGGTGGCAGGTAGCCTAGTGGTTAGAGTGTAGAGGAGGCAGGTAGCCTAGTGGTTAGAGTGTAGAGGAGGCAGGTAGCCTAGTGGTTAGAGTGTAGAGGAGGCAGGTAGCCTAGTGGTTAGAGTGTAGAGGAGGCAGGTAGCCTAGTGGTTAGAGTGTAGAGGAGGCAGGTAGCCTAGTGGTTAGAGTGTAGAGGAGGCAGGTAGCCTAGTGGTTAGAGTGTAAAGGTGGCAGGTAGCCTAGTGGTTAGAGTGTAGAGGTGGCAGGTCGCCTAGTGGTTAGAGTGTAGAGGAGGCAGGTAGCCTAGTGGTTTGATTGTAGAGGAGGCAGGTAGACTAGTGGTTAGAGCATTGGGCCAGTAACCGAAAGGTTGCAAGATCAAATCCCCCAAGCTGACAAGGTAAAATTCGGGTCGCTCTGCCCTGAACACTGTTCATAGGCCGCTTGGCTGAAAATAAGAATTTGTTCTTAACTGACTTGCCTAGTTAAATAAAAGGTTAAATAAATAAATAATGATTTTATAGCTTGAGCCACTTCCAAAGAAAAAAATTGAACATTCAACGCCAGTTCCCACAGAAACGATGAATAATCTGATATTAGCCTAACGCATCAGAGCTCAGACAGAGTGACTCACACTAGACAGGTTTAGAGCTCAAGACAGAGTGACTCACACTAGACAGGTTTAGAGCTCAGACAGAGTGACTCACACTAGACAGGTTTAGAGCTCAGAGGACTCACACTAGGACAGGTTTAGAGCTCAGACAGAGTGACTCACACTAGGACAGGTTTAGAGCTCAGGCAGAGTGACTCACACAGGGACAGGTTTAGAGCTCAGACAGAGGACTCACACTAGGACAGGTTTAGAGCTCAGACAGAGTGACTCACACTAGGACAGGTTTAGAGCTCAGACAGTAACACACTAGGACAGGTTTAGAGCTCAGACAGAGTGACTCACACTAGGACAGGTTTAGAGCTCAGACAGAGTGACTCACACTAGGACAGGTTTAGAGCTCAGACAGAGTGACTCACACTAGGACAGGTTTAGAGCTCAGACAGAGTGACTCACACTGACAGGTTTAGAGCCTGGGGACAGAGTGACTCACACTAGGACAGGTTTAGAGCTCAGACAGAGTGACTCACACTAGGACAGGTTTAGAGCTCAGACAGAGTGACTCACACTAGGACAGGTTTAGGAGCTGTGACAGAGTGACTCACACTAGGACAGGTTTAGAGCTCAGACAGAGTGACTCACACTAGGACAGGTTTAGAGCTCAGACAGAGTGACTTACTCAGGACAGGTTTAGAGCTCAGACAGAGTGACTCCCGCCTCACCTCACCCTGTCCTTCAGATGCTACTGGTTAAGGTGGTAACTGTAAGAGGCTTAGCCAGCAGCCCAGGTCACTAATACAGCTCCCCCTCCCCACCTTAGGCTGCCCAGGGCTAACACCACAGGGACATTACCACAGATTGGGTGAGTCAGCACTCTGTCCATAATCAAGGTGAACAGCAAGGTTGATCTATAGATGTACACAGACAGCGATGCAGAGTCAACAGACTCATCGAACACCTCAAAGCATTCCTTTAAAGGGAGGTGGATGTTAGAACTATCGTCCGTCATTCATTCACCTTCCAATGAATCGGCCCAGATCCTAACCACCCTTCTGATACAACATCTAGAGTCCTGTCCTTTAAAGCCTCTGTGTCACCGTATGAAAATAGTCAAATTGCATAAAAAGGTCACCCAGTCATCATTCTTGTTAGAAAAAAAACACACACACCTCGCCTCCATCAAAACACACACTTCCACAAAACACAGACACACACACAAAGACACACACCAGCTGACCAAATAAACATGTCTACCCTCCACATGGAAACAACCAATAACAACAAGCTTACAGAAACAAACCACACACACTCACATTCCGACAACACACACACACACTCACATTCTGACAACACACACACACACTCACATTCTGACAACACACACACACACACACACACACACACTCACATTCTGACAACACACACTCACACTCACATTCTGACAACACACACACACACACACATTCTGACAACACACACCCCCCTCCATCAACATGTAGGAAGACTTGCCTGCGGCTCTTCCTCCGTATGGACTTCCAGCCCACTATCCAGTGGACAGTCCTCTGGAGCCAGGAGGACTTCATCTGGGAGCTTCACCCAGTCCAGAGAGCACTGACCAGAACAGCCCCGCTCTACAGACCCAGAGAGCACTGACCAGAACAGCCCCACTCTACAGACCCAGAGAGCACTGACCAGAACACCCCCACTCTACAGACCCAGAGAGCACTGACCAGAACAGCCCCACTCTACAGACCCAGAGAGCACTGACCAGAACACCCCCCACTCTACAGACCCACAGAGCACTGACCACAACACCCCCACTCTACAGACCCAGAGAGCACTGACCAGAACAGCCCCACTCTACAGACCCAGAGAGCACTGACCAGACCAGCCCCCACTCTACAGACCCAGAGAGCACTGACCACAACAGCCCCACTCTACAGACCCAGAGAGCACTGACCAGAACACCCCCACTCTACAGACCCAGAGAGCACTGACCACAACAGCCCCACTCTACAGACCCAGAGAGCACTGACCACAACACCCCCACCCACAGACCCAGAGAGCACTGGACAGAACAGCCCCGCTCTACAGACCCAGAGAGCACTGACCAGAACAGCCCCGTCTACAGACCCAGAGAGCACTGACCAGAACACCCCACTCTACAGACCCAGAGAGCACTGACCAGAACAGCCCCGCTCTACAGACCCAGAGAGCACTGACCAGAACACCCCCACTCTACAGACCCAGAGAGCACTGACCAGAACAGCCCCACTCTACAGACCCAGAGAGCACTGACCAGAACAGCCCCACTCTACAGACCCAGAGAGCACTGACCAGAACACCCCCACTCTACAGACCCAGAGAGCACTGACCACAACACCCCCGCTCTACAGACCCAGAGAGCACTGACCAGAACACCCCCACTCTACAGACCCAGAGAGCACTGACCAGAACAGCCCCACTCTACAGACCCAGAGAGCACTGACCAGAACACCCCCACTACAGACACTGACCAGAACACCCCACTCTACAGACCCAGAGAGCACTGACCACAACACCCCCACTCTACAGACCCACAGAGCACTGACCACAACACCCCCACTCTACAGACCCAGAGAGCACTGACCACAACACCCCCACTCTACAGACCCAGAGAGCACTGACCACAACAGCCCCGCTCTACAGACCCAGAGAGCACTGACCAGAACACCCCCACTCTACAGACCCAGAGAGCACTGACCAGAACAGCCCCCACTCTACAGACCCAGAGAGCACTGACCACAACACCCCCCACTCTACAGACCCAGAGAGCACTGACCAGAACACCCCCACTCTACAGACCCAGAGAGCACTGACCACAACACCCCCACTCTACAGACCCAGAGAGCACTGACCAGAACACCCCCCACTCTACAGACCCAGAGAGCACTGACCAGAACACCCCCACTCTACAGACCCAGAGAGCACTGACCAGAACACCCCCACTCTACAGACCCAGAGAGCACTGACCACAACTACAGACCCAGAGAGCACTGACCAGAACACCCCCACTACAGACCCAGAGAGCACTGACCACAACACCCCCACTCTACAGACCCAGAGAGCACTGAGCACTGACCAGAACACCCCCACTCTACAGACCCAGAGAGCACTGACCACAACACCCCCACTCTACAGACCCAGAGAGCACTGACCAGAACACCCCCACTCTACAGACCCAGAGAGCACTGACCACAACACCCCCCGCTCTACAGACCCAGAGAGCAGTGACCAGACGGACATCAGGGACACCAACTAGTAACCACAACATGTCATCCGAAATATACAGTACGCCACCCTGATAGAAAACACGTCTCACAAACACACACTTCATAACCCCCCCCCCCCCCACTCTACAGGCCCAGAGAGCAGCGGGATTAGCTAGGGATTTCCTTAAATCTCTCTACAGCGGGACACGTGTTCTCACGATACTCTTGTCTGTTTAGCGTCAGAGGGTCAATGTCTCACCTCACCGACGCTCTTTCTTAAATACAATACAATACCTAGAGTCCTGTCCTTAAACCTGTCCTATACCACTTCTGATACAACACCTAGTCCTTAAACCTGTCCTATACCAATGTCCTTAAACCTGTCCCATACCAATACATCTAGAGTCCTGTCCTTAAACCTGTCCCATACCACTTCTGATACAACACCTAGTCCTGTCCTTAAACCTGTCCTATACCACTTCTGATACAACATCTAGTCCTGTCCTTAAACCTGTCCTATACCACTTCTGATACAACACCTAGTCCTTAAACCTGTCCTATACCACTTCTGATACAACACCTAGTCCTGTCCTTAAACCTGTCCTATACCACTTCTGATACAACACCTAGAGTCCTGTCCTGAAACCTGTCCTATACCACTTCTGATACAACACCTAGTCCTTAGTCCTGTCCTATACCACTTCTGATACAACATCTAGTCCTGTCCTTAAATATACCACTTCTGATACAACACCTAGAGTCCTGTCCTGAAACCTGTCCTATACCACTTCTGATACCACACCTAGTCCTGTCCTGAAACCTGTCCCCTAGAGTCCTGTCCTGGAAACCTGTCCTATACCACTTCTGATACAACAACTAGAGTCCTGTCCTTAAACCTGTCCTATACCACTTCTGATACCACAACTAGAGTCCTGTCCTTAAACCTGTCCTATACCACTTCTGATACCACACCTAGTCCTTAAACCTGTCCTATACCACTTCTGATACACACCTAGAGTCCTGTCCTTTAAACCTGTCCTACACCACTTAATTCCAGGTGTGAGGGCCCAAATGACACCCTATTCCCTATATAGTGCACTACTTTGAACAAAGCCCTACGGGACCAAAGTCCTGACTCGGGAGCCTTTTAGGATGCATCCCAGGCCACTGAGGCCAGGCTGACTCACAGGACTAGACAGCAGGTGGTAACGAACAGGGAAGTACCTTCACCTCAACACAGTGGAGCCTGTAGAGCATCCAGGAGGAAACAACATGGCTGCCGCGCCCGTGTAGCCTCCCACACAGGTGAGTGTCACCTGTGGTCCATACACATATTGGTCCACATACTTAGCAGATGTTATTGGTCCATACACATATTTAACAGATGTTATTGGTCCATATTTAGCAGATGTTATTGGTCCATATTTAACAGATGTTATTGATCCAAACACATATTTAGCAATGTTATTGTGGGTGTAGTGA
>NW_027015763.1:0-10998 GCF_036934945.1 Oncorhynchus masou masou
AGCTACCCCTCATAGCTAAACCCCAGGACCCTCATAGCTACCCCTCATAGCTAAATCCCGGGACCCTCATAGCTACCCCTCATAGCTAAATCCCAGGACCCTCATAGCTACCCCTCATAGCTAAATCCCAGGACCCTCATAGCTACCCCTCATAGCTAAATCCCAGGACCCTCATAGCTACCCCTCATAGCTAAATCCCAGGACCCTCATAGCTACCCCTCATAGCTAAATCCCAGGACCCCTCATAGCTACCCCCTCATAGCTAAATCCCAGGACCCTCATAGCTACCCCTCATAGCTAAATCCCAGGACCTCATAGCTACCCTCATAGCTAAACCCCAGGACCCTCATAGCTACCCCTCATAGCTAAACCCAGGACCACTCATAGCTACCCCTCATAGCTAAACCCCAGGATCATCATAGCTTCCCTCATAGCTAAACCCCAGGACCATCATAGCTTCCCCTCATAGCTAAATCCCAGGACCATCATAGCTTCCCCTCATAGCTAAACCCCAGGATCATCATAGCTTCCCCTCATAGCTAAACCCCGGGACCATCATAGCTTCCCCTCATAGCTAAACCCCGGACCCTCATAGCTACCCCTCATAGCTAAATCCCAGGACCCTCATAGCTACCCCTCATAGCTAAACCCCAGGACCCTCATAGCTTCCCCTCATAGCTAAACCCCGGGACCCTCATAGCTACCCCTCATAGCTAAATCCCAGGACCCTCATAGCTACCCCTCATAGCTAAATCCCAGGACCCTCATAGCTACCCCTCATAGCTAAATCCCAGGACCCTCATAGCTACCCCTCATAGCTAAATCCCAGGACCCTCATAGCTACCCCTCATAGCTAAATCCCAGGACCCTCATAGCTACCCCTCATAGCTAAATCCCAGGACCCTCATAGCTACCCCTCATAGCTAAATCCCAGGACCCTCATAGCTAAACCCCAGGACCCTCATAGCTACCCCTCATAGCTAAACCCCAGAATTATCATAGCTTCCCCTCATAGCTAAACCCCAGGACCATCATTGGTACCCCTCATAGCTAAACCCCAGGATCATCATAGCTTCCCCTCATAGCTAAACCCCAGGATCATCATAGCTTCCCCTCATAGCTAAACCCCAGGACCATCATAGCTTCCCCTCATAGCTAAATCCCAGGACCATCATAGCTTCCCCTCATAGCTAAACCCCAGGATCATCATAGCTTCCCCTCATAGCTAAACCCCGGGACCATCATAGCTTCCCCTCATAGCTAAACCCCGGGACCCTCATAGCTACCCCTCATAGCTAAATCCCAGGACCCTCATAGCTACCCCTCATAGCTAAATCCCAGGACCCTCATAGCTACCCCTCATAGCTAAATCCCAGGACCCTCATAGCTACCCCTCATAGCTAAATCCCAGGACCCTCATAGCTACCCCTCATAGCTAAATCCCAGGACCCTCATAGCTAAACCCCAGGACCCTCATAGCTACCCCTCATAGCTAAACCCCAGGATTATCATAGCTTCCCCTCATAGCTAAACCCCAGGACCATCATTGGTACCCCTCATAGCTAAACCCCAGGATCATCATAGCTTCCCCTCATAGCTAAACCCCAGGATCATCATAGCTTCCCCTCATAGCTAAACCCCAGGACCATCATAGCTTCCCCTCATAGCTAAATCCCAGGACCATCATAGCTTCCCCTCATAGCTAAACCCCAGGATCATCATAGCTTCCCCTCATAGCTAAACCCCGGGACCATCATAGCTTCCCCTCATAGCTAAACCCCGGGACCCTCATAGCTAAACCCCGGGACCCTCATAGCTTCCCCTCATAGCTAAACCCCAGGATCATCATAGCTTCCCCTCATAGCTAAACCCCAGGACCCTCATAGCTACCCTCATAGCCCCAGGACCATCATAGCTTCCCCTCATAGCTAAATCCCAGGACCATCATAGCTTCCCTCATAGCTAAACCCCAGGATCATCATAGCTTCCTCTCATAGCTAAAATCCCGGGACCCTCATAGCTTCCCTCATAGCTAAACCCTGGGACCCTCATAGCTACCCCTCATAGCTAAACCCCGGGACCCATCATAGCTCCCCTCATAGCTAAACCCCAGGACCCTCATAGCTACCCCTCATAGCTAAATCCCAGGACCCTCATAGCTACCCCTCATAGCTAAACCCCAGGACCCTCATAGCTACCCCTCATAGCTAAACCCCAGGACCATCATAGCCCTCCCTCATAGCTAAATCCCAGGACCATCATAGCTTCCCCCTCATAGCTAAACCCCGGGATCATCATAGCTTCCCTCATAGCTAAACCCCGGGACCACTCATAGCTACCCCTCATAGCTAAATCCCCAGGACCCTCATAGCTACCCCTCATAGCTAAATCCCAGGACCCTCATAGCTACCCCTCATAGCTAAATCCCAGGACCCTCATAGCTACCCCTCATAGCTAAATCCCAGGACCCTCATAGCTACCCCTCATAGCTAAATCCCAGGACCCTCATAGCTACCCCTCATAGCTAAATCCCAGGACCCTCATAGCTACCCCTCATAGCTAAATCCCAGGACCCTCATAGCCACCCCCCTCATAGCTAAATCCCAGGACCCTCATAGCTACCCCTCATAGCTAAATCCCAGGACCCTCATAGCTACCCCTCATAGCTAAATCCCAGGACCTCATAGCTAAACCCAGGACCCTCATAGCTACCTCATG
Organism: Oncorhynchus masou masou; assembly: GCF_036934945.1. Classification (NCBI taxonomy): domain Eukaryota; kingdom Metazoa; phylum Chordata; class Actinopteri; order Salmoniformes; family Salmonidae; genus Oncorhynchus; species Oncorhynchus masou. Next base: position 2,719 of record NW_027015763.1, read on the forward strand.
GCTAAACCCCAGAATTACATAGCTTCCCCTCATAGCTAAATCCCAGGACCATCATAGCTACCCTCATAGCTAAATCCCAGGACCTCATTGCTACCCTCATAGCTAAACCCCAGGATCATCATAGCTTCCCCTCATAGCTAAACCCTCAGGACCATCATAGCTACCCCCTCATAGCTAAATCCCAGGACCATCATAGCTTCCCTCATAGCTAAACCCCGGGACCATCATAGCTACCCCTCATAGCTAAACCCCAGGACCATCATGGCTTCCTCATAGCTAAACCCAGGACCCCCATAGCTACCCCTCATAGCTAAATCCCAGGACCCTCATAGCTACCCCTCATAGCTAAATCCCGGGACCCTCATAGCTACCCTCATAGCTAAATCCCAGGACCCTCATAGCTACCCCTCATAGCTAAATCCCAGGACCCTCATAGCTACCCTCATAGCTAAATCCCAGGACCCTCATAGCTAAACCCCAGGACCCTCATAGCTACCCCTCATAGCTAAACCCCAGAATTATCATAGCTTCCCTCATAGCTAAACCCCAGGACCATCATTGGTACCCCTCATAGCTAAACCCCAGGATCATCATAGCTTCCCTCATAGCTAAACCCCAGGATCATCATAGCTTCCCTCATAGCTAAACCCCAGGACCATCATAGCTTCCCCTCATAGCTAAATCCCAGGACCATCATAGCTTCCCTCATAGCTAAACCCCAGGATCATCATAGCTTCCCTCATAGCTAAACCCCGGGACCATCATAGCTTCCCTCATAGCTAAACCGGGACCCTATGGCTAAACCCCGACCCTCATAGCTTCCCCTCATAGCTAAACCCCAGGATCATCATAGCTTCCCTCATAGCTAAACCCCAGGACCCTCATAGCTTCCCTCATAGCTAAACCCCAGGACCCTCATAGCTAAACCCCCAGGATCATCATAGCTTCCCTCATAGCTAAACCCCAGGATCATCATAGCTTCCCCTCATAGCTAAACCCCAGGATCATCATAGCTTCCTCTCATAGCTAAACCCCGGGACCCTCATAGCTTCCCCTCATAGCTAAACCCCAGGACCCTCATAGCTTCCCCTCATAGCTAAACCCCGGGACCCTCATAGCTTCCCCTCATAGCTAAACCCCAGGACCCTCATAGCTAAACCCCAGGATCATCATAGCTTCCCCTCATAGCTAAACCCCAGGATCATCATAGCTTCCCCTCATAGCTAAACCCCAGGATCATCATAGCTTCCCCTCATAGCTAAACCCCGGGACCCTCATAGCTTCCCCTCATAGCTAAACCCCGGGACCCTCATAGCTTCCCCTCATAGCTAAACCCCGGGACCCTCATAGCTTCCCTCATAGCTAAACCCTGCACCTTTCATAGCTAAACCCAGGATCATCATAGCTTCTCAGCTAAAACCCCAGGATCATCATAGCTTCCTCATAGCTAAACCCCAGGATCATCATAGCTTCCCCTCATAGCTAAACCCTGGACCCTCATAGCTTCCCTCATAGCTAAACCCCGACCCCCATAGCTTCCCTCATAGCTAAACCCCCGGGACCTCATAGCTTCCCTCATAGCTAAACCCCAGGATCATCATAGCTTCCCTCATAGCTAAACCCCAGGATCATCATAGCTTCCCTCATAGCTGGGACCCTCATAATAGCTTCCCTCATAGCTAAACCCCAGGACCCTCATAGCTTCCCTCATAGCTAAACCCCAGGACCCTCATAGCTACCCTCATAGCTAAACCCCAGGACCCTCATAGCTTCCCCTCATAGCTAAACCCCAGGATCATCATAGCTTCCCCTCATAGCTAAACCCCAGGATCATCATAGCTTCCCCTCATAGCTAAACCCCGGGACCCTCATAGCTTCCCCTCATAGCTAAACCCCAGGACCCTCATAGCTTCCCCTCATAGCTAAACCCCAGGATCATCATAGCTTCCCTCATAGCTAAAAACTCCCAGGACCATCACAGCTTCCTCATAGCTAAACCCCAGGACCCTCATAGCTACCCCTCATAGCTAAATCCCAGGACCCTCATAGCTACCCCCACCTCATAGCTAAATCCCAGGACCCTCATAGCTACCCCTCATAGCTAAATCCCAGGACCCTCATAGCTACCCTCATAGCTAAATCCCAGGACCTCATAGCTTACCCTCATAGCTAAACCCCAGGACCCTCATAGCTACCCCTCATAGCTAAACCCCAGGATCATCATAGCTATCCCTCATAGCTAAACCCCAGGACCATCATGGCTACCCCTCATAGCTAAACCCCAGGATCCTCACAGCTTCCCTCATAGCTAAACCCCAGGATCATCATAGCTTCCCTCATAGCTAAACCCCAGGACCATCATAGCTACCCCTCATAGCTAAATCCCAGGACCATCATAGCTTCTCCTCATAGCTAAACCCCAGGACCTCTGATCATAGCTTACCCCTCATAGCTAAATCCCAGGACCATCATAGCTTCCCTCATAGCTAAACCCCAGGACCCTCATAGCTTACCCTCATAGCTAAACCCCAGGACCAGCTCCCCATAGCTAAATCCCCAGGACCTCATAGCTACCCCCAGGCTAAACCCCAGGATCATCACAGCTTCCCTCATAGCTAAATCCCAGGACCCTCATAGCTTCCCCTCATAGCTAAACCCCAGGACCCTCATAGCTAGCTACCCCTCATAGCTAAATCCCAGGACCTCATAGCTTCTCCTCATAGCTAAACCCCAGGACCATCATAGCTTCCCTCATAGCTAAAACCCCAGGACCCTCATAGCTAAACCCCAGGATCATCATAGCCTCATAGCTAAACCCCAGGATCATCATAGCTTCCCCTCATAGCTAAACCCCAGGATCATCATAGCTTCCCCTCATAGCTAAACCCCGGGACCCTCATAGCTTCCCCTCATAGCTAAACCCCGGGACCCTCATAGCTTCCCCTCATAGCTAAACCCCAGGACCCTCATAGCTTCCCCTCATAGCTAAACCCCAGGATCATCATAGCTTCCCCTCATAGCTAAACCCCAGGATCATCATAGCTTCCTCATAGCTAAACTCCCAGGACCTCATGCTACCCTCATAGCTAATCCCAGATTCTTCATAGCTAAACCCCAGGATCATCATAGCTTCCCTCATAGCTAAACCCCAGGACCCTCATAGCTTCCCCTCATAGCTAAACCCCGGGACCATCATAGCTTCCCCTCATAGCTAAACCCCAGGACCCTCATAGCTACCCCTCATAGCTAAACCCCAGGACCCTCATAGCTTCTCCTCATAGCTAAACCCCAGGACCCTCATAGCTCCCCTCATAGCTAAACCCCAGGATCCTCATAGCTCCTCATAGCTAAACCCCAGGATCATCATAGCTTCTCCTCATAGCTAAACCCCAGGATCATCTATAGCTTCCCCTCATAGCTAAACCCCAGGACCCTCATAGCTCCCCTCATGGCTAAACCCCAGGACCTCATAGCTTCTCCTCATAGCTAAACCCCAGGACCCTCATAGCTTCCCTCATAGCTAAACCCCAGGATCACTCATAGCTTCCCTCATAGCTAAACCCCAGGACCCTCTATCCCTATGCTAAACCCGGGACCCTCATAGCTTCCCCTCATAGCTAAACCCCAGGACCCTCATAGCTTCCCCTCATAGCTAAACCCCAGGACCCTCATAGCTCCTAGACTCCTCATGGCCAAACCCCGGACCTCATAGCTTCCCTCATAGCTAAACCCCGGGACCCTCATAGCTTCCCCTCATAGCTAAACCCCAGGACCTCATAGCTAACCCGGACCCTCATAGCTAAGACCCCCTAGCTGAACCCGCTCATAGCTAAACCCCAGGACCCTCATAGCTAAACCCCAGGACCCTCATAGCTAAACCCCAGGACCCTCATAATACCAGTAGCACCAGTGTACTTGCCAGAACAGACACAGTAAGATAAGAAAAGAAAATAGATGAGATGAACTCATATTGATTCTGACCATCTGTATGTTGTCGGTGGTGTTATGGAAGTTGTGTTCGCTGTCCTCCATGGTCATCTGATGGGCGTCCTGACTCTGAGGGATGTGGGACATCTCTGCCTTTGTCTTGTACTCCAACAGGAGGATTGCAGGCGGCACCAGGATACTGAGGATCACCTAGAGATACATTATTATATTTTGTTTTTAAATGTATGTATTTATTGTATATGTTTATTTATGTTTACTCAGGAGGGACCAGGATAATGAGAATCACCTGGAAAAACATAATACATCTATAATAACCATCCAAGCACAGAGCCATGTGGAACACTATTGCATGTGTATATATATATATATATGTATATATATAGCCGGGCAGTGTCACCTTGTACCAGGAGTTCTTCCTCATGTTGAGTCGTCCCATCCACATGTCTGACAGCAGCAGCTGGGTACAGGTGTGAGCCACGAAGGGTCGTAACCGCGACGACACGGCCAGCTTCAGACAGGTGCTGTTACTCCAGTTCTTCAGTTCGTAGGTCAGCAGTTTCATCGCCATGGTTTCATCCTGTCTGAATGACTGCTCCAGGAGGTCCACTGCTAGGGTGCCAAATTCACTATGAAATAATAATCATCATCAACCTTACATTACTCCAGACATCATCCCTCTGAACATGACACATACCACAGTATCAAACTCACTGAAAACACCATCAATAACATCCTCATCAGTCACCATAACACAGCTCCTCATGGTCACAAAAATAGTCTGATACATCACATACTAATACTCAGTAATACTCATACTTCAAGTAGCCTTGAGTATTAGTGACTACTAGTAGTAATGCATCATACTTGGAGCACTTAAAGTATTAGTATGTAATCTGTCACATATATAGTAGTCTTGAGTATTAGTGAGGATCGAAGAGTCCTAGTTATTTGGTGTGTAATGTGTCATACTTGGAGTAGTCCTTGAGTTCCTGGGAGGTGTCGTCGACCACGCCACTCTTCTTGGCCTCATAGCCCATGGAGCGACAGAGTTTACAGGCCACCAGGGCCTTGGCCATGCTTTCCTCCCCATGCTGCCAGAAGAACAGAGACATCTTCTGCCTATTCATCAGGACGGCCCACATCAGCAGCTCATTGAACGGGTACGGGAACCTGCGTGTCTCCGGGTCATCGATGTCAACTATCTCCTCCTTGGCTTTTTTCTTGGACTGGTCTGTCGCCGACTCCAACTAAGAGGGAGAGGGGTGGGCGTCAAGAGGGCGATTTGAATAATCTGATGGGTCAGTTCTGTGGGTTTGTATGGCTGTGTGTGTGTGTGTGTGTGTGTGTGTGTGTGTGTGTGTACACACCTTGGGTTTGTAGTGATTTGATTTATTTATTTCATTCATGCTTGCAGTCAACAAGAGTAATGCAGAATGCACAGTTACTTCAAAAACAAGATACTACATTAAATTTAAAAAAAGGTCCCATCTTACAAGAAATTACAGTTTAAAGTGTCACATTTTGTTATTAAAAAGTCTGATGGCAGATTTCAATGGTAGAATTTTTCAGCCTATTTTTCCTTGCGTACTCTGCCAGTACTCCCCCCTTCTCTGTGGTAGGAGATCCTGTAGACGGTAGTCAGGTTGGTGCATGTCAGTGACCAATCTTACTGCTGCTTGCTCTCTCCATGGCTGTAGTGGTGGAAGGGTCAGTGGGATGTCTCTGTTTTTGTTATTATCTTGCTTGTCCTTTCCTGTACCTTATCCAGCGCAGCTTGCTGCATCTTTGTGCAGCCTACCAGCAACACACTGTCATATTCCAGGCATGGTCAGATTACATTGGTATAGATTTCCACAAGGTCATCAGTGGACAGGCTGTTTCTTGCCATCACACAAGTCACAGTGTGTTCTCAAATATGACTCTCCATGTTGTGCGTGTGTGTGTGTGTGTGTGTGTGTGTACCTTGGGTTTGTATGGCTGTGCTGTCTTGATGAAGTGGTTGTGTCTGGTCTTCTCCTTCTTGTCGGCCTGGATACTGAACGACTCTTGACTCTTCCTCAGGTGGGACCCAGGCCCTGCAGAGTGGCGACCTGACCTCTGGAGAGAGACAGAAAAAGTAGGAGAACAGTTTACTTTCACCATTACTCTAAATTAATCAATCAGTGAAAGATCAAAATAACCTGTGTGAACAATGAGTTTAACCCTTGACCCTGAAGCAAACTTAAGTTAACCTTTTATCTTCAACCCTTAACACTAACCCTTACCCTGCTGTTGCCATGGAGATTGTTGTAGATGATCCTGAAGCGTTTCCTGGTGTAGTTGCACCTGTAAGTCCCGCCCATCAGGTACTCTATCACCAGGCCAATGTCAATTAAGGTCATCTTGTAGTTAGGGGGGAGATTACCCTGGAAACAATTAGAGTCATAGTGAGCCATACTAATCAACAACACCATCAATTACTATTGTTCAAATTAATTCAAACTTTGACAATCAATGGTTGACAAGAAGTCAAAGATGTACCTGTTTGACATCCCTTACGAGGTTGAAGAGCGTGGGATTGGTAGGGGACTGTTTCTGGAACAGAAGAGACACAGATAAAAACACGATGCCCAGCAGGACCATGGATAAACAGACCGTTTAGAAATTATTTTGACAGAATACGAATCAAATGTTAGAATTGAGAGGTTGCACGTGTGATGAGAAATAAGTAAATGGTACCAGCATAGAGCCCTGTGGAGCATCATTACATGTATGTGTGTGAAATTGGTGAGCCGTGGTGTGTGTTACTGTTATATAGCTCCTCCAGCCGTGTGATGGTAAGGAACCTGTGCATGCTAACCTATTCTCAATCAGGAGCTTCACAAACTCCACACGGTCCATCACTAAGGCATCCAGCATGGCCTGCTCCAACGAACCCACCTGCGCACACACACACACACACACACACACACACCTCAACATGGATCCAACATTAACTGCACAAACAATGAATAAATACACCAGACCAGTTCAGATTAGTCAAATATAAACAGTCTACTGGCAGCCTTCCCTGTAGCCTGTCCCTTTGGGTCATATAGGACCACTGACTCTGAGTGGCTAGCTTAGGAGATATTTGGGGTTTAAATGACATTTATTCCATTTAGGCTGATACTGATGAACAGCACATTCATAATATGCAGTCTTGACAGACAGCCAGCCACACAGACAGACAGAGAGCCAACCACACAGACAGACAGAGAGCCAGCCACACAGACAGACAGAGAGCCAGCCACACAGACAGACAGAGAGCCAGCCACACAGACAGACAGAGAGCCAGCCACACAGACAGACAGAGAGCCAGCCAGCCAGCATAGACAGACAGAGAGCCAGCCACACAGACAGACAGAGAGCCAGCCACACAGGCCAGACAGAGAGCCAGCCACACAGACAGACAGAGAGCCAGCCACACAGACAGACAGAGGAAAGCCAGCCACACAGACAGACAAAAACCAAAGAGAGCCAGCCAGCCACACACAGATAGACGTACCAGTAGCTGCTGTCCGTAGACAAACACATGGTTCTTGGCGATGTCCACCCGGTCCCAGGCCAGAGTCAGAACCAGCTGGTCAAACGCAGACTCATTGGTGCCTGGAGGAGCAGCACACAAATCACATGTTATTGGTCACATGCATCAAATACAACAGGTGTAGACTTCACAGGAAAATGCTCACATACGAGCCCGTTCCCAACAATGCAGAGATAAAAAGACTAATATTTGCTAAATAAAAAGGAAATAGTAACAAACACATTAACGAGGCTATATACGAGGAGTACCAGTACTGAGTCAATGTGCAGGGGTACCAGGTAGTTTGTAGTATGTACATGTGGATAGGGTTAGAAGTGACTAGGAATCAGGGTATATAATAAACAGAGTAGCAGCAGCATAAGCACACACACACACACACACACAAACTAATTGCTAGGCAAAGCCACATTAATTGTGTGTTTCCTGTTGACTTAGCAGCAGGATTTAGAGAACCGGGCTGGGGAAGGACAATACAGAAACAACCATACAGAATAATACAGATGAATTACCATACTAAATCACCACTACTGTTTTACACAGAACCATACCATATCCTAACATGGGATCCAATGTACACTCTAATCATCCATATAACCCCATGGAGTCAGAGTTACACCAGGTCAGTATTCTAGTGGATGAAAGCTAAACAATCCCCCTCAGGGGGGCTTTTGGCACATGTTTTCATATGGTTTGGGAGTGACCAGGTGTTTCACATTTCTGGAGTTGTGTTTCATCTGGTCTTTGTGACATAATGGTAGAAATGTACC
>NW_027015764.1:0-10995 GCF_036934945.1 Oncorhynchus masou masou
GGACAATACCACCCAAATCGGCATTGATTCATGCAAAATGTTTTGCAAATGCCATATGGCAATTGCCAGTTGTAACACTTCAAAAATCCAGCAGGTGGCGTGTGCGCTCCACCGTGGATTTTCATATAGGAAATGGACCCCAAGTCAACATCCAAAAGCCAAATTTTGAAAAAATGAATTTTTTGTCAAAAACTTATCACCCCTTAAAAAAGTGCTTTCTGGACCGTTTTTCGAAATTCTTTCGCTTTTTTTGTCAATTACACATGTGTAAGAACTGTATGAATATACTTTTGTCCAATTTTATTATCATTATTTTTTTATTTTTTTTAACTTGCGCATTATTGCATGTGTTTTCTCCATTTGCAATATGATTTCATAGGAAGTCAGAAGTCAAAAGTCAATAATTGCAAAATTTCATAAAAAACTTCACACACCCCTAAAAAAGTGCTTTCTGGACTGTTTTTTGAAATTCTTTAGAATTTTGTGTCAATTACACACGTATAAGAACTGTATCAACATACTTTAGTCATATTTATCATAATTTTTTTTTTTTTGCTTGTGCATTAGGCATATGTTTTCTCCATTTGGAACATGATTTCATAGGAAGTCAAAAGTCAAAAATTGCAAAATTTCATAAACTTCACACACCCCTAAAAAAGTGCTTTCTGGACCGTTTTTCGAAATTCTTTAAAATTTTGTGTCAATTACACACGTATAAGAACTGTATCAACATACTTTAGTCATATTTTATTATCATAATTTTTTTTTTTTACTTGTGCATAAGGCATATGTTTTGTGGGGGTCAAATGTCATAAGAAATTTGACATGCTCAAAAATCCTGCAGAAATGCAAAATTGACTGGCCTGATGAACTCGGGATGGCCGGGCAGTGATTGTTGTTCCTTTCAATCACTCGTGGTGTTGATTTCATCATGTCCATTTGTTTATGTTTTCTCACTTTTGCAAAGTCACTGTGAATTTGCAATATGGTTAACTGGGCATTCACCATCACAAATTTGTCATGCTATAAAAATCGTGCAGGAATGCCAAATTGACTGGCCCGATGAACTCGGGATGGCTGGGCAGTGATTCTGGTACCTCTCCATCGCTCGTTTGGGTTGATTTCAGAATGTCACTTTTGGTGATGGTACCTCACTGTTAAAACATATTGCAAATGTTTTCTCACTTTTGCAAAGTCACTGAAAATCGTGCAGGAATGCAAAATTGACTGTCCCGATGAACTCAGGATGGCTGGGCAGTGATTCTGGTACCTCTCCATCGCTCGTTAGGGTTGATTTCAGAATGTCCATTTGTTGATGTTTTCTCACTCTTGCAAAGTCACTGTGCATTTGCAATTTGGTTAACTGGGCATTCGCCATCACGAATTTGTCATGCTATAAAAATTGTTCAGGAATGCCAAATTGACTGGCCCGATGAACTCGGGATGGCTGGGCAGTGATTCTGGTACCTCTCCATCGCTCGTTAGGGTTGATTTCAGAATGTCACTTTTGGTGATGGTACCTCACCGTTTAAACATATTGCAAATGGACAAGAGTCACCAGCAAGTCAAGGTCCATCAGTCAATTTGATATCATTCTGACACCAAACTGATACAAACTGACACCAAACCCACTTTTCCCAACTCGTTTAGGAGCCAAGTATCACATACTTCAGAGCTGGCCCAAAATTCACAACGCCTTCGGTTCAAACCATAAAAAAAACATAAAACACGTAGTTACGTTCTAGCTGCGGGTCCATTTCTTGTGTTATGTGTAGGCCTAGCTGAGGTCACCCCGAATCCCAAGTTTCGGCTCGATTGGTCATTTGGTGTCCGAGGAAACCCTAATTGGTGCTGAAAATCCACTTTTTTCCATGACTTGCTACGGGGTCCTTGAATGAGCTATCGGACAGAAACGTTGGGTTCTGTCTCTATGGGCCGAGACAGTCACAATGCACCTAGTCTTGTGACTCTGGGACATTTCTAAATGTCACCATTTTCGTAATGGTCAAAATAAATTGAAGTCATTGCAAATGTACGAGGCTGTTTCTCGGTCCGAGAACCTTCTAGAGCGCCGTAACTCACCACGCACTATCGACCTGAGGTCTAGAACAGGATTCTAAAGTTTCGGAACTCTAGGTCTGACGGTTCTTTTTTAGCTCGAACAAAGCTAACTATTGGAGGCACCGTCAGTCTCTACGCACCCCAATACGTCCCTCCTTCCAAGTTGTGTATCTGTGTGATTTAGTTTTCCTTTGAATTTTTATGGGAAAAAATGACTGATTTACAGTTCATGGGGGTTGCCTAATCACACATATGAAGTTTTGGACAGATCTGATTTTTTTAACCCTTCCAAACAGCCCCTGAGACACCAATTATGGCACTTCCAGTTAGCATAGGAAGCTGTAACTCAACACACATCCTCATTGGGGTATTCTATTACAGAATCCTGAGTTTTAAGTGTTTACGTTGAGAATTGACTGATCTACACAGGGTTGAATGCAGAGTCATTTTCACCTTTGCTGGTGATGTACATCCAAATACCTTTTGGGTCAATTTAACCACTTCCGGTTGCTCCAGGAAGCTTAGAATTGACACAGGTAGACCTCATAGTGGTCTGATGTACTGTCATAGAAGACAGGTTCATAAGGCATTCATAACCCACATAGGCTTCAGGTTGAATTTCGAGGTGAAGCCAATGTATTCCTATGGGGAAAGAAGTCAATGCAAACTGTTTTTATGTAAACACCTTCTTTTAACTGTGAAGGGTTAATGCCACACGGTCAAGGATAGGCTTGCACAGATCGGGATGACCTTAGGAACAGTCCTGTGTTTGAATTGTCCTTCTAAACCTAACGGTTCCGCCGCTGTCACCCAAAATCAAATGACGTTCTGGTGCATGCTTCATTTTGGGCCTACTTTTCTCATGGTCGCTGCGCTCAGACCGAGCGAGCTACGGTCAAGCGGGTGTCTCGTTGAACTCGGCATAGTGTGGACACTATGGTGATGCCATTTTTTGTGTTGATTTCAGAATGCCATTTTGGTGATGGTCCCTCTCCGCTTAAACATATTGCAAATTAACAAAAGTCAACTAGCAAGTCAGTGTCCATCAGTCAATTAGAGGTCATTCTGACACCAAACTGATATCAATTGACACCAAACCCACTTTTTCCAACTCATTTAGAAGCCAACTATCACATATGTCAGAGCAGGCCCATAATTCACAGCGCAATTAGTTTAAAACATAATAAAAACATAAAACACATAGTTACGTTCTAGCTGCGGGTCCAGTTCGGACATTATGTGTAGGCCTATGTGAGGCGACCCCGAATCACGAGTTTCGGCTCAATAGGTCATTCGGTGCCCGAGTAAAACCCTAATTGGTGGTGAAAATCCACTTTATTCAATTACTTGCTACGGGGTCCTTGAATGAGCTATCGGATAGAAACGTTGTGGTCCGTCTCTATGGGCCAAGCTGGTTTCAATGCACCTAGTCTTGTGTCTCTGAGACTTTTCTAAATGTTGCCATTTTTGTAATGGTCAAAATGAATTGAAGTCATTGCAAATGTACAAGGCTGTTTCTCGGTCCGAGAACCGTCTAGAGCCACCTAACTCACCACGCACTATCGACCTGAGGTCTAGAACAGGTTTCTAAAGTTTCGGAACTCTAGGTCTGACGGTTCTTTTTTAGCTCGAACAAAGCTAACTATTGGAGGCACTGTCAGTCTCTAAGCACCCCAATACGTCCCTCCATCCAAGTTGTGTATCTGTGTGATTTAGTTTTCCTTTGAATTTTTATGGGAAAAATGACTGATTTACAGTTCATGGGGGCTGCCTAATCACACATATGAAGTTTTGGACAGATCTGATTTTTTTAACCCTTCCAAACAGCCCCTGAGACACCAATTATGGCACACACAGGAAGCTATAAGTCAACACATATCCTCATTGGGGTATTATTTTACAGAATCCTGAGTTTTAAGTCTTTACGGGTTAAGAATTGACTGATTTACACAGGGTTCAATGTACTATGTCCATCAAATTGCAGGCAGGGTATGGATATACACTTTTAGGGTGATTTTAAGCACTTCCGGTTGGTCCAGGAAGCCTAGAATCAACACAGGTAGACCTCATAGTGTCCTGATGGACTGTCATCAAAGACAGGTTCATAAGGCATTCATAACCCACATAGGCCTCAGGTTGAATTTAGAGGAGCAGGCAATGTATTCCTATGGGGAGAGAAGTCAATGCAAACTGTTTGATGTAAACACTGTGAAGGGTTAATGCCACACGGTCAAGGTTTGCACAGATCGGCAGGACCTTAGGAACATTCCTGTGTTTGAATTGTCCTTCTAAACCTAACGGTTCCGCCGCTGTCACCCAAAATCAAATTACGTTGTGGTGCAGGCTTACTTTTGGGCCTACTTTTCTAATGCTCGCTGCGCTAGACCGAGCGAGCTACGTGTCAAGCGGGGATATCTCGTTGATCCCGGGCACGGCCCTGGGATTATGTTTATGCCATTGCCTGCTCTCTGTGTCTTTAAACACCGCGCTTTGTGACTCCATCCTTGCTGTGTGTGAGAGCTTTTCTTTGACATCTGTTGGGAGAAATGACTGATTTTACAGTTCAGGAGGGTTGCCTAATCACACATATGAAGTTTTGAAAAGATCCTACCTTTTTAACCCTTGGATACAGCCACTATGACACCATTTAAGGCACTTCCTGTTGGCACAGGAAGCTATAAATAAACTCATATCCTTATTGGGGTATGCCTTTACAGAATCCTGAGTTTTAAGTCTTTACGTTAAGAACTGAGTTATTTACGGAGGGTTTAGTGAGTGTGTGTTATTTCAGAAAATCATAGAAAATCACAGAAATCTCGCAGAGCTCCGCAGCACACTTTAAAAATATTCGTATGAACACCCTGCAACTGGATCTGTAACTGTTGAAAAAAAACTATATTTGAACATCACAAATCTGTCATTGTACGATTTCTCTTAAACGATGATAGATAAATGGCTGATTTTTTTGTTATTGACACCGGAGGCTCCTTGACTTTGACGTGAAGTGAAAAAATTATTTCTCTATTTTCATTTTGGACCTTTAATCCCCAAAAAATGGCCATAACTCAAAAACCGTTGAGGCCTAGACGCCATCTTGTTCGGGGCCAACTGCCCATTATGCCAAACCTATGCTCACCAAGTTTCGGCTTCGAAATATTTTCAGTTTTCGAGATAAGGCCCGTCGTGATTCGTGATGTTTTGTCAAATTGCAGTATGATTGCTTATGCCCTCTTGTTGGATTTTCCGGGATAGCGGAAAAATGACCAAAATTTGATTATTTTATAAAACGAAAACCGAATGTCCGACAAAGTTCATTTGATGACTTCCCGGTAGGTCTGGCCCTGCCGCTCAGCCCGACGCCGTCCCCGAATTTAACAAATGTTTTCGGACGTCTAGTAAGGGACGGTACATTTGAAACATGGACTTTTTCACTAACCATACAGAAAATGTCGAAATGTTCCCTTAAGGTATGTTAGGCCCAGGGTTGAGGCTGGCTCGGTGATGTTAGGCCCAGGGTTGAGGCTGGCTCGGTGATGGTAGGCCCAGGGTTGAGGATGGCTCGGTGATGTTAGGCCCAGGGTTGAGGCTGGCTCGGTGATGTTAGGCCCAGGGTTGAGGCTGGCTCGGTGATGTTAGGACCACGGTTGAGGCTGGCTCGGTGATGTTAGGCCCAGGGTTGAGGCTGGCTCGGTGAAGGTAGGCCCAGGGTTGAGGCTGGCTCGGTGACGTTAGGCCCAGGGTTGAGGCTGGCTCGGTGACGTTAGGCCCAGGGTTGAGGCTGGCTCGGTGATGTTAGGACCACGGTTGAGGCTGGCTCGGTGATGTTAGGCCCAGGGTTGAGGCTGGCTCGGTGATGTTAGGACCACGGTTGAGGCTGGCTCGGTGATGTTAGGCCCAGGGTTGAGGCTGGCTCGGTGATGGTAGGCCCAGGGTTGAGGATGGCTCGGTGACGTTAGGCCCAGGGTTGAGACTGGCTCGGTGATGTTAGGCCCAGGGTTGAGGCTGACTCGGTGATGTTAGGCCCAGGGTTGAGGCTAGCTCGGTGATGTCAGGCCCATGGTTGAGGCTGGCTCGGTGATGTTAGGCCCAGGGTTGAGGCTGGCTCGGTGATGTTAGGCCCAGGGTTGATGCTGGCTCGGTGATGTTAGGCCCAGGGTTGAGGCTGGTTCGGTGATGTTAGGCCCAGGGTTGAGGCTGGCTCGGTGATGTTAGGCCCAGGGTTGAGGCTGGCTCGGTGATGTTAAGCCCAGGGTTGAGGCTGGCTCGGTGACGTTAGGCCCAGGATTGAGGCTGGCTTGTGATGTTAGGCCCAGGGTTGAGGCTGGCTCGGTGATGTTAGGCCCAGGGTTGAGGCTGGCTCGGTGATGTTAAGCCCAGGGTTGAGGCTGGCTCGGTGACGTTAGGCCCAGGATTGAGGCTGGCTTGGTGATGTTAGGCCCAGGGTTGAGGCTGGCTCGGTGATGTTAGGCCCAGGGTTGAGGCTGGCTCGGTGACGTTAGGCCCAGGGTTGAGTCTGGCTCGGTGACATTAGGCCCAGGGTTGAGTCTGGCTAGGTGATGTTAGGCCCAGGGTTGAGGCCGGCTCAGTGACGTTAGGCCCAGGGTTGTGGGTGGCTCTGTGATGTTAAGCCCAGGGTTGAGAGTGGCTCGGTGATGTTAAGCCCAGGGTTGAGGCTGGCTCGGTGATATTAAGCCCAGGGTTGAGGGTGGCTCGGTGATGTTAAGCCCAGGGTTGAGGGTGGCTCGGTGATGTTAAGCCCAGGGTTGAGGGTGGCTCGGTGATGTTAAGCCCAGGGTTGAGGCTGGCTCGGTGATGTTAAGCCCAGGGTTGAGGGTGGCTCGGTGATGTTAAGCCCAGGGTTGAGGCTGGCTTGGTGATGTTAGGCCCAGGGTTGAGGGTGGCTCGGTGATGTTAAGCCCAGGGTTGAGGGTGGCTCTGTGATGTTAAGCCCAGGGTTGAGGCTGGCTCTGTGATGTTAAGACCAGGGTTGAGTTGCACATCCCCGGAGAGCAGGAGGGTAGTGAACAGGTAGTTTAACAGTTTCCGATAAATGTTGGACTTGTGTTTGTTACTCCTAAGCGGTTCAGTGGAATAGGGAGCGAGGTAGACTTGGCCATTATTCAGAACATTATGGTGTGCTGTGTACTGTCCGCTCCCGTGGAATGGTGAACCAATGTGTTTGGTGTTGGTGTCTCCGGCAGTAGACTTGGCCATTATTCAGAACATTATGGTGTGCTGTGTACTGTCCGCTCCCGTGGAACGGTGAACCAATGTGTTTGGTGTTGGTGTCTCCGGCAGTAGACTTGGCCATTATTCAGAACATTATGGTGTGCTGTGTACTGTCCGCTCCCGTGGAACGGTGAACCTATGTGTTTGATGTTGGTGTCTCCGGCAGTAGACTTGGCCATTATTCAGAACATTATGGTGTGCTGTGTAAGGTCCGCTCCCGTGGTACGGTCAAACAATGTGTTTGGTGTTGGTATTCTCCGGCAGTAGACTGATTGTGTCATCCCAGCAATGACACACTGAGATTATCAGTAGAGCAGCTACATAACTGACAATCATGGCAATGTACTGGAGATAAAACACACCATTGTTTTTTAAAATCTTTGCATGAGTTACTTAGCTGGAGGTTGGCGTACACCTGATGTTTCAGATAAAATTCCAGCATCTGGAGGAGAAGTGGCCACACCTCCCTCCCTTCCTTCTGCCTTTTTCTCACAGTGTAAACTGTGGCATGAACGCACAGCCGTCCCCAAAGCATTACCTCGTGACAACAGTAGGATGTTTATAGCTAGTCACTGAGGAGGTTGCAGATTGTAAAACAATCCAAGCCTAATGATGAAGTTGTCTACAGTTAATCACCAGCTAAATCAACGAGTCACTTTCTCATCGTCATCCCACTAAGTGTTTTCACTGGTCGCGATCTTTTCAGATCAGTGAGAAGAAATGGGAAATAGGAAATAGGAAATGGGAAATGGGAAATGGGAAATGGGAAATAGGGAATGGGAAATAGGAAATAGGAAATGGGAAATGGGAAATGGGAAATGGGAAATAGGGAATAGGAAATAGGAAATAGGGAATAGGAAATGGGAAATGGGAAATGGGAAATGGGAAATGGGAAATGGGAAATGGGAAATGGGAAATAGGGAATGGGAAATAGGAAATAGGGAATAGGAAATGGGAAATAGGGAATGGGAAATAGGAAATAGGGAATAGGAAATAGGGAATAGGGAATAGGAAATGGGAAATAGGGAATGGGAAATGGGAAATGGGAAATGGGAAATGGGAAATGGGAAATGGGAAATAGGGAATAGGAAATGGGAAATAGGGAATGGGAAATAGGGAATAGGGAATAGGAAATAGGGAATAGGGAATGGGAAATGGGAAATAGGGAATGGGAAATGGGAAATGGGAAATGGGAAATGGGAAATGGGAAATGGGAAATAGGGAATGGGAAATAGGAAATAGGGAATAGGGAATAGGAAATGGGGAATGGGAAATGGGAAATGGGAAATGGGAAATGGGAAATGGGAAATGGGAAATAGGAAATGGGAAATAGGAAAGCTCAAAGTGGCCTCTAAGTGTTGGAACCTATAGAGGCGTAATTATTTTATGGCCAATGAAAGAACATGAACTCGATAGTATTTGGACTGGATCCCTGTACACCATCCATATTACATCACTGAATCGACTGGGCAGAAATTCTAATAGACTATTGTACAAGGAAAGGTGGCCGTGTCAGATATAGTAGGCTAGTGATGGGTTGTTCGCGAACGACCCTTGTAGGTGAATGTTGGGAGCCGGCTCTCGTATAAGAAGAGACAAATCTATTTAGAAAAATAAACAAAAATTAAGATATGAATAATCAAAAAATGTAATTAATAGAATTAACTAATTCAAAGAAAAAATAAATAAAATAATATAGGCCTAAATGCTCAAGCGCCAGAATTGTTTTAACACCAATCATAGTCAAACTATCGCAAACTGTTTGAGTTGGAAAAAATACAAAACATTTTTTTTTTTTAAAGAGCCGTTTGGGAGCCAAACGGGCCGTCTTTTTTTGGTGAGCTGAGCCGAACGAGCCGGAATGCCCATCACTAGAGTAGACATAATTTCTCTCCCTTGCTTAAAATCACTTGGCATAGTCTGCTGTGCTTTAAAGGTGGTGTTGGTCCTCATTAAGGGAAGTGCCCAGTGTGGATGTGTGACTCAGCCTGGATCAATATGAGCAACTGCTTATTTGAGGTGGTATTTTCTTTCATCTGCAGGTGTGTAGTTACAGGCCAGGACCAGGACAGGCAGCAGGATGTTACAGGGATTTAGCCAGGAGCAATCATTGATCACTCTCAGTAATCAGCTGGTGAAAAATGACAGAGGTTAAGTCCTAAATGTTACACTTTTCCCTATAGGTCTTGGTTAAAAAGTAGTGTACTACATAGGGAATAAGCTGCCATTTTTGGGACACAGGCAGATATTCAGGCATTGTTGTGGAATCCCACACTATCACAACAAGAGACCTGAATCCGGCTAATGGTGGTGTATTACACTTTGACAGCTACCATTATATTACACTATGGCCAATCAAGTATTTCCATTAAATAACGTCAGCTACTTTTCCAATAATAACAACCAGCAGAGGAAGCAGTGAAGCGAGAGGGTTTACTCTGCCCAAAATCTGATCTAATAGAAGCTTCGTATTGCAGGTTGTCTTGCAGGTTGTTGCAGGTTACAGAGGACGTGTCCCGCTAGCAGACAGGCCAAACAGAGGACGTGTCCCGCGAGCAGACAGGCCAAACAGAGGACGTGTCCCGCGAGCAGACAGGCCAAACAGAGGACGTGTCCCGCGAGCAGACAGGCCAAACAGAGGACGTGTCCCACGAGCAGACAGGCCAAACAGAGGACATGTCCCTGCGAGCAGACAGGCCAAACAGAGGACGTGTCCGCAGGCAGACAGGCCAAACAGAGGACGTGTCCCGCAGGCAGACAGGCCAAACAGTGACGGTCCCACGAGCAGACAGGCCAAACAGAGGACGTGTCGCGAGCAGACAGGCCAAACAGAGGACGTGTCCCGCGAGCAGACAGGCCAAACAGAGGACGTGTCCACGAGCAGACAGGCCAAACAGAGGACATGTCCCGCGAGCAGACAGGCCAAACAGAGGACGTGTCCCGCAGGCAGACAGGCCAAACAGAGGACGTGTCCCGCAGGCAGACAGGCCAAACAGAGGACGTGTCCCACGAGCAGACAGGCCAAACAGAGGACGTGTCCCGCGAGCAGACAGGCCAAACAGAGGACGTGTCCCGCGAGCAGACAGGCCAAACAGAGGACGTGTCCCGCGAGCAGACAGGCCAAACAGAGGACATGTCCCGCGAGCAGACAGGCCAAACAGAGGACGTGTCCCGCAGGCAGACAGGCCAAACAGAGGACGTGTCCCGCAGGCAGACAGGCCAAACAGAGGACGTGTCCCGCGAGCAGACAGGCCAAACAGAGGACGTGTCCCGCGAGCAGACAGGCCAAACAGAGGACGTGTCCCACGAGCATACAGGCCAAACAGAGGACATGTCCCGCAGGCAGACAGGCCAAACAGAGGACGTGTCCCGCGAGCAGACAGGCCAAACAGAGGACGTGTCCCGCGAGCAGACAGGCCAAACAGAGGACATGTCCCACAGGCAGACAGACCAAACAGAGGACATGTCCCGCTAGCAGACAGGCCAAACAGAGGACATGTCCCGCGAGCAGACAGGCCAAACAGAGGACGTGTCCCGCGAGCAGACAGGCCAAACAGAGGACGTGTGCCGTGAAAAGACAGGCCAAACAGAGGATGTGTCCCGCAGGCAGACAGGCCAAACAGAGGACATGTCCCGCAGGCAGACAGGCCAAACAGAGGAGGTGTCCCGCTAGCAGACAGGCCAAACAGAGGGCGTGTCCCGCAG
>NW_027015765.1:0-10994 GCF_036934945.1 Oncorhynchus masou masou
TAACAATGACACATGAAATGTAGGATTAATCTTAAGGGATCTGGGTAAGTGTAGGCGATAAGAAACTGGAGTTAACTCTCCTGGCAACCTTGAAGGACCGATGTATTTTTGGGACCTTGCGAGACTCCACCCGTAGAGGTAAGTCTCTTGTGGAAAAGCCAGACTCTCTGGCGGGCGCAGGTAGGCCGGGACGGCGGCGTCTGTTGGCTGTTGATACCTCTGTGAGGAACGCATCAGATTAAGACGGGTCTTCCTCCACATAAGCCGACAGCGTCTGACGAACCTCAAGGCTGAAGGCACTCTGACTTCTGCCTCCTGGTCCGGGAACAATGGAGGAGCATAGCCAAACTGACACTCGTGCGGGACATACCAGTGGAGGAGGAGCGCAAGGTGTGTGCGCGTATTCGGCCCAAACAATAAAGGATGACCATGTGGACGGGTTGTCTGAGTCATACATCGGAGGGTGGTTTCCAGCTCTTGATTCATCCTCTCTGTTTGGCCGTTGGACTCCGGATGGTACCCTGAAGATAGACTGGCAGAAGCCCCCATGAGTTGGCAGAAGGCCTTCCAAAACCTTGAGGCGAACTGGGGACCTCTGTCCAGAAACCACATCTTGAGGAATGCCGGACTCGGAACACATGATTAATTACCAACTCAGCCGTTTCCTTGGCAGAAGGCTAACTTAGTCAGAGGGACGAACCTGGCCGCCTTTGAAAACCTGTCGATTATGACTAGGATAGTAGTATTGCCATGGGATGGAGGAAGTCCAGTAATAAAGTCAATGAGATATGGGACCAGGGTCTGTGGGGAACAGGTAAAGGGTGAAGGAGTCTTGAGGGCGGAGGTGTGAAGATTTGCCCCTGGCAGCACACGGGGCAGGCATTGACGAAAGTGGCAACGTCTTCTCTTATGGTAGGCCACCAGAACTTACGCTGGATGAACTCCAAGGTGCGACCTACGCCCGGATGACAGGTGAGGCGAGAGGAGTGCCCCACAGAAGGACCTGAGTCCTCACTGCCTTGGGGACAAACAACCGATCAACAGGGCCTCCTTTGAGGTCCGGTTCGCTAGCTTGAGCACGTCTCACGGTATCCTCAGCTTGCCACGAGATCGGAGCCACAATCTTAGCAACAGGAAGGACAGGCATGTCCGTGTCATCTCGAATGCAGGAGGCGTAGACTCGGGACAGGGCATCCGGTTTGAGATTCTTCGACCCGGGCCGATAGGTGAGGATAAACTGGAATCGATTGAAGAAAAGAGACCATCTAGCTTGTCTAAGAGTTCAACCGCTTCGCCTGCTGGATATACTCCAGATTTTTGTGGTCCGTAAGCACTTGAAACTGGTGAGAAGCCCCCTCGAGCCAGTGTCTCCATTCCTTCAATGCCATCTTAACCGCTAGGAGTTCACGATCCCCCACATCGTAGTTCCTCTCAGTCGGGGTAAGCCGGTGTGAGAAGAAAGCGCACGGATGAAGCTTCTTGTCTTCACCCTCTGAGACAGGACAGCTCCAACACCAACCTCTGATCGTCTACCTCCACCACAAATGGTTCATCCGTAGTCGGTAGTATCAGGATGGGAGCAGAGAGGATGCGCTGCTTGAGTCCTTGGAAGGCCGTCTCAGCTTCTCTTCCCCAAAAAAACCTTGCATTGCCACCTTTGGTTAAAGCTGAGAGAGGAGCTGCCACCAAACTGAAGTTCTTGATGAACTTGCGGTAAAAAGTTTGTGAAGCCCAGGAAACGCTGAACATCCTTAACGGATTTGGGGGTGGGCCAATCCGCTACCGCCCCTACCTTCCTAGGGTCCATTTGGACTCGACCGGGTTCCACTACAAATCCCAGGAATTGTACTCGGGATGAATGGAATTCACATTTTCCGGCTTAACATACAGATGGCTGTCCAGGAGGCGTTTGAGTACTTGTCTGACATGCTTAGTGTGTTCTTGAAGGGAGCTCGAAAAGATGAGGATGTCATCCAAGTAAACGAACACAAATATGTTAAGCATATCCCTAAGCACATCGTTTATGAGCGCTTGGAACACCGCTGGGGCGTTGGTCAGGCCGAAGGGCATCACCAAGTATTCATAGTGACCAGTAGGCGTGTTGAGCGGTCTTCCACTCGTCACCAGGTCTGATCCGCACAAGATGGTATGCGTTCCGCAGGTCAAGCTTAGTGAAAACAACTGCTTCCTGGAGCAGCTCGAAGGCTATGGCCATAAGGGGTAGCGGGTACTTGGTTACGGACGGTTATGTCATTGAGTCCCCGGTAGTCGATGCAAGGACGTAATCCACCGTCTTTCTTGGCCACAAAGAAAAACCCTGCTCCCGCCGGGGAGGTGGATGGACGCATGAGGCCTGCTTCCAGAGCGTCCTTGATGTAGGTATCCATAGCTGCTTGTTCGGGTGGAGATAGGGAAAAGATCCGACCCCTGGGGGGGCAAGTGCCCGGAAACAGGTCGATGGGGCAATCGTAAGGTCTATGGGGTGGTAGCATGGTGGCCCTCTGTTTGCTAAACACCAGTTTGAGGTCATGGTAACACTCGGGAACTCGGGTCAGGTCGATGGATTCTAAAGACTCGGGAGTAGACTTCGGGGAATTCTGGAAAATACAAGTAGCTTGGCACGTAGGACCCCACTGCTTGATAGTGCCCACAGACCAGTCGATGTGAGGGTTATGGCTGTGAAGCCAGGGGTATCCAAGGACGAGAGGGAACTCGGAACAGGAGATCAAATGAAAGTTCATCAATTCCTGGTGTTGTGAAACTGAAAGTCTCAAGGAGGTAGTGACATGAGTGACAAGTCCAGATCCCAAAGGGCTTCCATCCAATGTAGTAACCCTCATGGGGTCACTTAGAGGTTCAGAAGGAACGCCATTCTCCTTCGCCCAGACACCATCCATGAAGTTACCTGCGGCTCCAGAGTCTACCAAGGCTTGAAGGTGAAGCTTGTGATTGTCCCAGGAGAGGGTGACTGGAATGAGCAGACGGGAGTTGGACGGATGGGAGGAGGTTATGTTTCCCGTTACAGTTCCCCCGGTCTGTACGGGACAGAGCGTTTCCCTGGAGCCCGGGACACGTGGAACGGAAATGGCCCGGTTTGCCGCAATATAGACAGCGTCGCTCCTCATCCGGCGGTCTCTCTCAGCCTGGGAGATGCGTCCAATCTGCATGGGTTCCGGTGGAGCCAGCATTGATAAAGGTGGGGACTCGGAGCTGGGACTGATAGGGGCTAGAGGTCTACGGTTGAGTTCTCTCTCTCAGACGCTGGTCAATGCGTGAGGCCAACTTGATCAGGGACTCGAGATTGTCCGGTGGTTCCCGAGTGGCCAGTTCATCTTGGATAGTGTCGGAAAGGCCTTTCAGAAAGCACACCGTGAGCGCCTCGTTGTTCCAGCCACTCGCTGCTGCCACCGTGCGGAACTGGATGGCATAGTCCGTCACGCTGCGCCAACCTTGATGGAGAGTCAGGAGCTGTTTGGCTGAGTCAGAACCACTGCTTGGGCCTTGAAACACTCGTTTGAATTCCTCAGCAAAGGCAGAGTAGCTGGCACAGCAGGAACTATGGGCATCCCACACAGCAGTAGCCCAGGCCAGGGCTTTTTTTTTTCCGACAGCAGGGTGATGATATATGCGATCTTAGACCGGTCGGTGGGAAACGACGAGGGTTGCAGCTCAAGGAGAGAGAACATTGAGTGAGAAACCCTTTACAAGCACTTGGATCACCTGAGAACCGTTGGGGAGGTGGAAGACGAGGTTCAGCCAGGGGGTTAACTGCCATGGGTACGTGAACTTGAGGTACTGGGACGGGAACTGTTGCCGGGGTAAGTCGATCAGATATTTGCTTAATGGAAGTCAGCATCTCCGACAGAAGATGAGAATGTCTAGCCATTAAGGCCTCTTGCTGAACCAGGGCGGCTTCGTGGCGTTGGACAGTCTCCTGGTGGTGGGACAGCGTGGCAAAAAGGTCCTGGGAACTGGCTGCCTCTGGGTTCATTTTGGCTCTGTGTTTCTGTTAGGACCCGGTTTCGAACCTGGGTCTCCGGAGTGAGAAACAGTCACTTAACCAACTGAGCCACGAATAGACAGCAGAACCCAGAAGATGAGGCAGACACAGCAGTACTTAAGACGGTGTATTTAATAAAGAAAAAATCCTAAAATACAAAAAATGGCAAATCCAAAAGGTGGTAGGAAAAACACAAAAAGACCTCAAAAGAAACTCACCAAAAATAAACAAAAACAAAAAACAGAATACCACAAGAACGTCACCCGGAATCGACAAGAGCACACAGAACACTAGGGCAGGGTGCTAACATACAAACACAGAGCACAGAACTGAGGGAAACAAAGGGTTTAAATACAATCAGGGGAAACGAGACACAGGTGCAAACAATAATGGTGATCAAGGGAAAAACACAGGGACAAAAAGCACAATGGGGGCATCTACTGACCAAAACCCGGAACAACCCTGGCCAAATCCTGACAACTATACCATCTTATGGAACTATACCATCTTATAGAACCATACCATCTCATAGACCTATACCATCTCATAGAACTATACCATCTTATATAACTATACCATCTCATAGAAGATACCATCTCATAGAAATAAACCATCTTGTGGAACTATAACATCTTATACAACTATACCATCTCATAGAACTATACCATCTCATAGAACTATACCAACTCATGGAACTATACCATCTCATGGAACTATACCATCTCATAGAACTATACCATCTTATGGAACTATACCATCTTATAGAACGATACCATCTTATAGAACAATACCATCTTATGGAACTATGCCATCTTATAGAACCATACCATCTCATAGACCTATATCATCTCATAGAACTATACCATCTCATAGAAATATGAACTATACCATCTCATAGAACTATACCATCTCATAGAACTATACCATCTCATGGAACTATAACATCTTATAGAACTATACCATCTCATAGAACGATACCATCTCATAGAAATATGAACTATACCATCTCATGGAACTATACCATCTCATGGAACTATAATATCTCATAGAACTAAACCATCTCATGGAACTATACCATCTCATGGAACTATTCCATCATTTAGAACTATACCAACTCATAGAACTATACCATCATTTAGAACTATACCATCCCATGGAACTATAAATTCTCATGTAACTATACCATCATTTAGAACTATACCATCTCATAGAACTATACCATATCATAGAACTATACCATCTCATGGAACTATACCATCATTTAGAACTATACCATCTCATGGAACTATATTATCTCATAGAACTATACTATCTCATGGAACTAAACCATCTCATGGAACTGTACTATCTCATAGAACTATACCAGATCATAGAACTATACCATCTCATGGAACTATAATATCTCATAGAACTAAACCATCTCATGGAACTATACCATCTCATGGAACTATTCCATCATTTAGAACTATACCAACTCATAGAACTATACCATCATTTAGAACTATACCATCCCATGGAACTATAAATTCTCATGTAACTATACCATCATTTAGAACTATACCATCTCATAGAACTATACCATATCATAGAACTATACCATCTCATGGAACTATACCATCATTTAGAACTATACCATCTCATGGAACTATATTATCTCATAGAACTATACCATCTCATGGAACTATACCATCTCATGGAACTATACCATCTCATGGAACTGTACTATCTCATAGAACTATACCAGATCATAGAACTATAATATCTCATTGAACTATACCATCTCATGGAACTATACTATCTCATGGAACTATAATATCTCATTGAACTATACCATCTCATGGAACTATACCATCTCATAGAACTATACCATCTCATGGAACTATAATATCTTATAGATCGACACCATCGCATAGAACTATACCATCATTTAGAACTATACCATCATTTAGAACTCCACCATCTCATGGAACTATATCATCTCATAGAACTATACTATCTCATGGAACTAAACCATCTCATGGAACTGTACTATCTCATAGAACTATACCAGATCATAGAACTATAATATCTCATTGAACTATACCATCTCATGGAACTATACTATCTCATGGAACTATAATATCTCATTGAACTATACCATCTCATGGAACTATACCATCTCATAGAACTATACCATCTCATGGAACTATAATATCTTATAGATCGACACCATCGCATAGAACTATACCATCATTTAGAACTATACCATCATTTAGAACTCCACCATCTCATGGAACTATATCATCTCATAGAACTATACTATCTCATGGAACTAAACCATCTCATGGAACTATACCATCTCATGGAACTATATCATCTAATAGAACTATACCATCTCATAGAACTATAACATCTTATGGAACTATACCATCTTATAGAACGATACCATCTTATAGAACTATACCATCTTATGGAACTATACCATCTTATAGAACCATACCATCTCATAGACCTATACCATCTCATAGAACTATACCATCTCATAGAACTATACTATCTCATGGAACTATACCATCTCATGGAACTATATCATCTCATAGAACTATACTATCTCATGGAACTAAACCATCTCATAGAACTATACTATCTCATAGAACTATACCATCTCATGGAACTATATCATCTCATAGAACTATACCATCTCATGGAACTATATCATCTCATAGAACCTTACTATCTCATGGAACTAAACCATCTCATGGAGCTATACTATCATTTAGAACTACACCAACTCATAGAACTATACAATCATTTAGAACTATACCAGCCCATGGAACTATACAATCATTTAGAACTATACCATCCCATGGAACTATACAATCTCATGGAACTATACAATCATTTAGAACTATACCATCCCATGGAACTATACAATCTCATGGAACTATACCATCATTTAGAACTATACCATCTCATAGAACTATACCAACTCATGGAACTATACCATCTCATGGAACTATATTATCTCATATAACTATACCATCTCATGGAACTATATTATCTCATATAACTATACCAACTCATGGAACTATACCATCTCATGGACCTATATCATCTCATGGAACTATACCATCTCATAGAACTATACCATCATTTAGAATTTATACCATCATTTAGAACGATACCATCTTATAGAACTATATCATCTCATGGAACTATAATATCTCATAGAACTTACAGTCTCATGGAACCATATCATCTCATAGAACTATAATCATCTCATAGAACTATACCATCTCATAGAACCATCTATGGAACTATACTATCTCATGGAACTATAATATCTCATAGAACTATACATCTCATGGAACTATAATATGAAACTCATAGAACTAAACCATCTCATGGAACTATACCATCTCATGGATCTATACCATCATTTAGAACTATACCATCTCATAGAACTATACAATCATTTAGAACTATACCAGCCCATAGAACTATACAATCATTTATTGAACTCTACCATCTCATGGAACTATACAATCTCATGGATCTATACCATCATTTAGAACTATACCAACTCAGAACTGTTATACAATCATTTAGAACTATACCAGCCCATGGAACTATGCAATCATTTAGAACTATACAATCTCATGGAACTATACCATCATTTAGAACTATACCATCTCATAGAACTATACCATCTCATGGAACTATACAATCATTTAGAACTATACCATCTTATAGAACTATACCATCTTATGGAACTATACCATCTTATAGAACTATACCATCTCATAAAACTATACCATCTTATGGAACTATACCATCTTATAGAACGATACCATGTTATAGAACGATACCATCTCATAGAACTACACCATCTTATAGAACTATTCCATCTCATAGAACGATACCATCTCATAGAAATATACCATCTTGTGGAACTATACCATCTTATAGAACTATACCATCTTATAGAACTATACCATCTCATAGAACTATACCATCTCATAGAACTATACCATCTCATGGAACTTTACTATCATTTAGTACTATACCAACTCATGGAACTATACCATCATTTAGAACTATACCACCATTTAGAACTACACCATCTCATGTAACTATACCATCTCATGGAACTATAATATCTCATATAATTATACCATCTCATGGAACTATACCATCTCATGGAACTATAATATCTCATAGAACTAAACCATCTCATGGAACTATACCATCTCATGGAACTATTCCATCATTTAGAACTATACCAACTCATAGAACTATACCATCATCTAGAACTATACCATCCCATGGAACTATACAATCATTTAGAACTATACCATCCCATGGAACTATAAATTCTCATGTAACTATACCATCATTTAGAACTATACCATCTCATAGAACTAAACCATATCATAGAACTATACCATCTCATGGAACTATACCATCATTTAGAACTATACCATCTCATAGAAATTTCCCATCTCATGGAACTATAATATCTCAAAGAATTATACCATCTCATGGAACTATACCATCATTTAGAACTATACCATCTCATAGAAATTTCCCATCTCATGGAACTATAATATCTCAAAGGAGTGCCATCTCATAGAAATATACCATCATTTAGAACTATACCATCTCATAGAAATTTCCCATCTCATGGAACTATAATATCTCAAAGAATTATACCATCTCATGGAACTATACCATCTTATGGAACTATACTATCTCATGGAACTATAATATCTCATAGAACTATACAGTCTCATGGAACTATACCATCTCATGAAACTATACCATCTTATAGAACTATACCATCTCATGGAACTATACCATCTCATAGAACTATACCATCTCATAGAACTATACCATCTCATGAAACTATACCATCTTATAGAACTATACCATCTCATGGAACTATACTATCTCATAGAACTATACCATCTCATGGAACTAAACCATCTCATGGAACTATACCATCTCATGAAACTATACCATCTTATAGAACTATACCATCTCATGGAACTATACTATCTCATAGAACTATACCATCTCATGGAACTATACCATCTCATAGAACTATACCATCTCATGAAACTATACCATCTTATAGAACTATACCATCTCATGGAACTATACCATCTCATGGAACTATAATATCTCCATGGAACAATACCATCTCATGGAACTTTTAAGATCTCATAGAACTCTACCAGATCATGGGAGCTATACCATCTCATGGAACTTATACCATCTCATGGAACTATATTATCTCATTGAACTATACCATATCCATGGAACTATACCATCTCAGGAACTAAAGCCATCTCATGGAACTATACCATCTTATGGAACTACACCATCTCATAGAACTATACCATCATTTAGAACTATACCATCATTTAGAACTCCACCATCTCATGGAACTATATCATCTCATACAACTATAATATCTCATAGAACTATACAGTCTCATGGAACTATATCATCTCATAGAACTATAATATCTCATAGAACTATACTATCTCATGGAACTAAACCATCTCATGGAACTATACTATCTCATGGAACTATAATATCTCATAGAACTATACAGTCTCATGGAACTATACCATCTCATGGAACTATACCATCTCATAGAACTATACTATCTCCATGGAACTAAACCATCTCATGGAACTATACCATCTCATGGAACTATATCATCTCATAGAACTATACTATCTCATGGAACTAAACCATCTCATGAGACTATGCCATCTCATGGAACTATATCATCTCATAGAACTATACCATCTCATGAGACTATATCATCTCATAGAACTATACTATCTCATGGGGCTAAACCATCTCATGGAGCTATACTATCATTTAGAACTATACCAGCCCATGGAACTATACAATCATTTAGAACTATACCATCCCATGGAACTATACAATCTCATGGAACTATACCATCATTTAGAACTATACCATCTCATAGAACTATACCATATCATAGAACTGTAATATCTCATTGAACTATACCATCTCATGGAACTATACCATCTCATGGAACTGTACCATCTCATGGAACTATAATATCTCATAGAACTATACCATCATTTAGAACTATACCATCTCATGGAACTATACCATCTCATAGAACTATACCATCTCATGGAACTGTACAATCATTTAGAACTGCCATCTTATAGAACTATACCATCTTATGGAACTATACCATCTTATGGAACTATACCATCTTATAGAACTATACCATCTCATAGAACTATACCATCTTATGGAACTATACCATCTTATAGATCCATACCATCTCATAGACCTATACCATCTCATAGAACTATACCATCTTATAGAACGATACCATCTTATAGAACTATACCATCTCATGGAACTATACCATCTTAAAGAACTATAATATCTCATAGAACTATACCATCTCATAGAACTATACCATCTTATATAACTATAATATCTCATAGAAGATACCATCTCATAGAAATAAACCATCTTGTGGAACTATAACATCTTATACAACTATACCATCTCATAGAACTATACCAACTCATGGAACTATACCATCTCATGAAACTATACTTTCCATCTTATAGAACTATACCATCTCATGGAACTATACCATCTCATAGAACTATACCATCTCATAGAACTATACCATCTCATGGAACTATACCATCATTTAGAACTATACCATCTCATAGAACTATACCATATCATAGAACTGTAATATCTCATTGAACTCTACCATCTCATGGAACTATACCATCTCATGGATCTATACCATCATTTAGAACTATACCAACTCATAGAACTATACAATCATTTAGAACTATACCAGCCCATGGAACTATACAATCATTTAGAACTATACCATCCCATGGAACTATACAATCTCATGGAACTATACCATCATTTAGAACTATACCATCTCATAGAACTATACCATCTCATGGAACTA
This sequence comes from Oncorhynchus masou masou, assembly GCF_036934945.1. NCBI lineage: Eukaryota > Metazoa > Chordata > Actinopteri > Salmoniformes > Salmonidae > Oncorhynchus > Oncorhynchus masou. The sequence goes on from NW_027015765.1 coordinate 10,983, forward strand.
TACAATCATTTA
>NW_027015766.1:0-10994 GCF_036934945.1 Oncorhynchus masou masou
TATGGTCTGCTGGTCTGTTTTTTCAACACACCAATAATAATAAGCAGTAGCCAACCGTAGAATTAGGAATTAGAATACTAGAATATACATGAACCTTCTTATGATGGTAAGAACACTGTGCGGGTGTTTACCAGTGAGAATGTCAGAATTGTGAACTTACTAAATGACTGAGAGTTTGACAGCGTTAGGTTACTTCTTGTATAAATATTTTCCTGTCTGGATTTTAATGATTTGGTCAGGAGTTGATCAACCATGCTGCAGTGATAAGATTTTTTGTAAAACAATACATTTGAAGCATAATCTGCACTGATAGCTATCTAGCCAGTCAACTTTTGTGGGAATGATTCTAGGTATTCACTGCCAATATGTCACCGTTACAAATACACAATAGATGGGCAGAGGGGTCTATGGAAAGCAGATTGTTCCGTTGACCAGATTGGGCGCACATTCAACAAATTTGACCTAACAAAGTGGATATTTGTCAAGTCCGTCATGACTTATGTATTGTGACAGGCACAACATGTGGTTACTTCTAGTCCGATTTCAATATATTTGTCCCTTTTCACCTCATAACATGTAGAAGTTGTTAGTTTTCAGGTTTAGAAGAAGTGACTGCTAAATGCTAACTCCTGTTTGTATACGCTGTTAGCATAGCTAGCATACAGACATCTGTTGTGGTAGTCAAATTAGTTTAAACTGTAATGCAGTTGATTGGTGACGATAACATGAATATGTTTTTGGGTTGACATACAATATTGTCAGCTTTTTACCTCAATATATATATATATTTTAAATGTAACCTTAATTTAACTAGGCAAGTCATTCTTATTTACAATGACGGCCTACCAGGGAACAGTGAGTTCTGCCTTGTTCAAGGGCAGGAGGACAGATTTTTACCTCGTCAGCTCAGGGATTCGATTCAGCAACTTTTTAGTTACTGGCCCAAAGCTCTAACCACTAGACTACCTGCCACCCCATGTACACATAAAAACAATAGCTTTAATTGTAGGCTGTCAATGAGGAGAAATGGGATCTTTCCCTCATGGCCCTGTTTCCATGGCAAATCCATTGTTTTGTTTGAGTTCCATTGTATAGCACATGAAGCCAGTCCATTTTTACCTTTATTTAACTAGGCAGTTAAGAACAAATTCTTATTTTCAATGATGGCCTAGGAACAGTGGGTTAACTGTCCTGTTCAGATTTACAGATTTGTACCTTGTCAGATTGGGGATTTGAACTTGCAACCTTCCGGTTATTAGTCCAACGCTCTAACCACTAGGCTACCCTGCCACCCCATCCCCAGCCACTGGCTGAAATCAGTTGACGATAGGACTCAGACAAGTTGTGAAAGCAAGAAATACTGATATTGTATCATGCAATAGCACTCACAGCGTCCAAGGAAAAAAAAAATAGAGACATTTATTTGTCTGTTTACATGTGTATATTTTCTGTTGAAAAAAATTACATTAAACAATTTCTAATATATCACATGCCTTACTTTCATGTTCCTGCATAAGTCAAATCATGATTATGCCTCTCTGCCACGTTATTCCAATTAGACTGGTTTGGACTTCTCCCTGACCAATATGTCTGCCATCATCGGACCATTCTGGAACTTTGAGGGTTGATGACATATCCCTCTAGTAGTTTAATAGGATCTCTATGTACCCAGTTGTATTCAGACATGACTTAGTAGTTGTTGGTCTGCCCATTGTTCTCTAAGTGACTACAACATAGCAAACCCGTCCAGACCCAGTACAGAGTGTGTGGAATAACTAGAGAAATCAGAAAAACAAAGATGAAAAAAAAGAGAAAAATGTGACAGGGACAGGGGACGTCAGGATGGGGATGGATGACACCATTTGGTATTTCTACAAAGCTCCAGAGAGGGGCTAGCCTCAAGCCACCCACGTTTCCCACCAATGAAGAGAGAGAGAGAGAGAGAGAGAGAGAGAGAGAGAGAGAGAGAGACAGAGAGAGAGAGAGAGAGAGAGAGAGAGAGAGAGAGAGAGAGACAGAGAGAGAGAGAGAGAGAGACAGAGAGAGAGAGAGAGAGAATGCTAGCTCTTCCACAACAACAACCTGGGCCTTCTCCCCCCCTCTCTCTCTCCTTTCTTTCGTTCTCTCCCCCCATGATGCCTAGCTCTCAGCTCTCCAGCGGCAACAGGAAATCAAACAATTAGCAGGAGGGAAATAAAGGTCCTGCTTCACCCTCTGGCTCGTGTAAACATGGAAACATTGTTTGGAGAGTGCTGCCTGCCGTCGTCATCATGGCCAAGCACTGTGTTCCTGCTGGAACTGGCACCCCTGACGACAGCCATGTTAAAACTAACAAAACAACATGCAGAGCTCCTCATTAAAAGAAAACAGAAAAAAAATGAGAAGGGGATATGAAGTCAATTAAATCAATCAGTTAATTTCCCTTGTATTTGACTCATGAAGTGTAGACAACTTCTGCGGACATGAGACACATGAATATTGAGAAGATAGAAGGAAATAGAACATTGAGGAAATAGAAGGAAATAGAACATTGAGAAGATAGAAGGAAATAGAATATTGAGGAAATAGAAGGAAATAGAATATTGAGGAAATAGAAGGAAATAGAATATTGAGGAAATAGAAGGAAATAGAATATTGAGGAAACAGAAGGAAATAGAATATTGAGGAAATAGAAGGAAATAGAATATTGAGGAAATAGAAGGAAATAGAATATTGAGGAAATAGAAGGAAATAGAATATTGAGGAAATAGAAGGAAATAGAACATTGAGGAAATAGAAGGAAATAGAATATTGAGGAAATAGAAGGAAATAGAATATTGAGGAAATAGAAGGAAATAGAATATTGAGGAAACAGAAGGAAATAGAATATTGAGGAAATAGAAGGAAATAGAATATTGAGGAAATAGAAGGAAATAGAATATTGAGGAAATAGAAGGAAATAGAATATTGAGAAGATAGAAGGAAATAGAACATTGAGGAAATAGAAGGAAATAGAATATTGAGGAAATAGAAGGAAATAGAATATTGAGGAAATAGAAGGAAATAGAATATTGAGGGAATAGAAGGAAATAGAATATTGAGGAAATAGAAGGAAATAGAAGGAAATAGAATATTGAGGAAATAGAAGGAAATAGAATATTGAGGAAATAGAAGGAAATAGAATATTGAGGAAATTAGAATTTCAATGTATTGATGCCATCTGAAAGGTAACATTAAATATTGTGCACATGTTCAAATGTTCTCACATGTGATTTAAATGTTGTGCACATGTCAATTAAATGTTGTGCACATGTCAATAAAATGTTGTGCACATGTTTAAATGTTGTGCACAAGTCATTAAAATGTTGTGCACATGTCAATTAAATGTTGTGCACATGTCAATTAAATGTTGTGCACATGTTCAAATGTTGTGCACATGTCATTCAATGCATTGGTTGTTATATTTTATTCTTGACCTCTTTTCAAAGTCAAACTACACAACAAGACATAATGCTATGCAGGCACCAATGTTGAGAATATCATCACAACGGTACCCATAGTCAGGCATTTCCTTGTGCATTGTAGAGGACTGTGTGTGTGAATGTTCACTTCTCCACAAATGGAGAAACATAATCTAAGACAGTCCGTGTTTCAAGTAGTGCTTCTATATGCCTGAAGAATAACTCACATGACTCTTTGGGTGAACATGAATCAACTCTGATAACCAGCATGGTACTTTTTGGGTGAATAAGAATCAACTCTGATAACCAGCATGGTACTCTTTGGGTGAACATGAATCAACTCTGATAACCAGCATGGTACTCTTTGGGTGAACATGAATCAACTCTGATAACCAGCATGGTACTCTTTGGGTGAACATGAATCAACTCTGATAACCAGCATGGTACTCTTTGGGTGAACATTAATCAACTCTGATAACCAGCATGGTACTCTTTGGGTGAACATGAATCAACTCTGATAACCAGCATGGTACTCTTTGGGTGAACAAGAATCAACTCTGATAACCAGCATGGTACTCTTTGGGTGAACATGAATCAACTCTGATAACCAGCATGGTACTCTTTGGGTGAACAAGAATCAACTCTGATAACTAGCATGGTACTCTTTGGGTGAGCAAGAATCAACTCTGATAACTAGCATGGTACTCTTTGGGTGAACATGAATCAACTCTGATAACTAGCATGGTACTCTGTGGGTGAACAAGAATCAACTCTGATAAAGAGCATGGTACTCTGTGGGTGAACAAGAATCAACTCTGATAACCAGCATGGTACTCTTTGGGTGAACAAGAATCAACTCTGATAACTAGCATGGTACTCTTTGGGTGAGCAAGAATCAACTCTGATAACTAGCATGGTACTCTTTGGGAACTATGAATCAACTCTGATAACCAGCATGGTACTCTGTGGGTGAACAAGAATCAACTCTGATAAAGAGCATGGTACTCTGTGGGTGAACAAGAATCAACTCTGATAACCAGCATGGTACTCTTTGGGTGAACATGAATCAACTGAAATGTTAAGTATGGGACCCCTTCACAGCAAGGAGTTGGTGTGTACATGACAAAGCAGGCCTGGGTCTAGGACACGACCCGCAGGACCAAGACATCCCTGTTATACATGTAGGAGAGAGAGAAAGGGAGAACAGGGCAGAGAGATAGAGAATGAGAGAACAGGGCAGAGAGATAGAGAATGAGAGAACAGGGCATAGAGGGAGAGAGGGAGAGAACAGGGCAGAGAGGGAGAGAGGGAGAGAGGGAGAGAATGAGGGAACAGGGCAGAGAGGGAGAGAGGGAGAGAACAGGGCAGAGAGGGAGAGAGGGAGAGAACAGGGCAGAGAGAAAGAGAATGAGAGAACAGGGCAGAGAGATAGAGAATGAGAGAACAGGGCAGAGAGATAGAGAATGAGAGAACAGGGCATAGAGGGAGAGAGGGAGAGAACAGGGCAGAGAGGGAGAGAGGGAGAGAGGGAGAGAATGAGGGAACAGGGCAGAGAGGGAGAGAGGGAGAGAGGGAGATAATGAGAGAACAAAGGAGAGAGAAAGAGAATGAGAGAACAGGACAGAGAAGATAGATATTTTATTCTCAACTGGTAAATGTATGTTTATAACATTTTTTTTTGGGGGTATTGCGCGTATTTATGATTAATAAAATGCATACATTAATTATGTAAATACAGTATACAGAACTATAGACATATAATATTTGGAAATATATATTTTAGAGACATATAGTAAGTATGAGTAATAAGTATAAAGGAGTGAAATGAGTAATATACAAACTTATTTTAACAGTTAAATTGCATAGACATGTTTTAAAATTGATATAAAGATGCAATTCTAGTACAGCTAATTAAATAATTAGACATCAAATATAGTCTCACTATTTTAGTGGTTTAATGTTTGTTATACTATCAATTTAAGCATGGTATTGTTTTTACTTCTGCAACATGTTTTGTGTATCAATTTTATTCATGGCTGGAATATTTAACTACACTTTTGACTTCATTGGTTAAATGATGTTGATGATGTATACGTTTTTGAATCCCAAATGGTTAACAAAAAATAATTTATTAAAAAATGTTTTTTTAACGAAATCACTAAAATGATTTACACATTTTTAACTTTCTTTACAAAACCTTTTGAAATGGTCAGCTGATTTATAAATCTGAGTTATCTTTTACAATCACCTTTACTATGCAGCTATTTTACACGGAAAGCTTCAATCACATGATCTAGATCCTCTTTCAAGCAGTCACGTAGGCACGGGTGGGCCTGGGTTGGCCCCGGGCCCACCCACTGGGGAGCCATGCCCACCTTATCAGATTGAAAAAATAATATGTACTGTATATATACAGTACCAGTCAAAAGTTTGGACACACCTACTCATACCAGGGTTTTTCTTCATTTTTACTATTTTTCTACATTGTAGAATAATAGTTAAGATATCAAAACAATTAAATTACACATATGGAATCATGTGAAACAGAAACATTTTCTCTAAGCCCCATGGCATAATGTGTAGAAATGCAGGAAGTTCTGTTTTCCCTGGAAATATTCTTTTTTAGGGGCCCACCCAAATGTCTGCCACCCACCAAAGAATGTCTTGCTACACTGCTGCTTTTATGGAAGTTTTGAAATGATCTCCAGAGATATTTAAAGCATAATTAAACAGAAGTTAGATTACCAATGGAAAAAAAAGTAAATCAGAAAGGTAGTATAAGTTGTATAGCAAGATGTGTGTAAACTAGGTTTTAGGGCTCAGCACTTGTTCATTTTGACTGAGGATAAACTAGGGTTTAGGGCTCAGCACTTGTTCATTTTGACTGAGGATAAACTAGGGTTTAGGGCTCAGCACTTGCTCATTTTGACTGAGGATAAACTAGGGTTTAGGGCTCAGCACTTGTTCATTTTGACTGAGGATAAACTAGGGTTTAGGGCTCAGCACTTGTTCATTTTGACTGAGGATAAACTAGGGTTTAGGGCTCAGCACTTGTTCATTTTGACTGAGGATAAACTAGGGTTTAGGGCTCAGCACTTGTTCATTTTGACTGAGGATAAACAAGGGTTTAGGGCTCAGCACTGATTCCTTTTGACTGAGGATAAACTAGGGTTTAGGGCTTAGCACTTGTTCATTTTGACTGAGGATAAACTAGGGTTTAGGGCTCAGCACTTGTTCATTTTGACTGAGGATAAACTAGGGTTTAGGGCTCAGCACTTGTTCATTTTGACTGAGGATAAACTAGGGTTTAGGGCTCAGCACTGATTCCTTTTGACTGAGGATTGGCAATATTTCCCTCCATAAGAAGAAAACGAGTCCTTATTAAGTATTGAACCGTAGTTGAAGAAAAGATTAGGGTGTTTTGTCCAGGCAGAACGGGAAGACGAACAGAAAGTAAATTAATTTCACAATAAAAGGTGAGAAAATGAATGTCTGCCCTGGTGTGTCTGAAAGGTTTTAGTCTGACCTTCCTAACATTGATTGTTTAAAAAAATATATCTATTAATAAGTAATAAGCATACATTTCAATAACGTTATAAATTATTTCCTGAACTCATAACCCAGTTTATTCTCTCTCCATTGCGGCAGTGTACTTCTTGATATCATAGTTTATCCTATACATCTATGATACTCCAGTCTATTACAATAAAATTACTCCCATATTGTAAAAATTCATGTGTGGTAATTGTATTTTTATCTGGAGAAAGGACAATTACCATTCTGAAGATGAACTCAATCACACATCGGGATATTAGATTATACGTTAAAGTTATTATGATAGTAATAAAGTACGGTATCAAACCAGCAAGAGCATCTAAATCTATTAAATTACTAATTTCATTATAGCCTGTAGACATTTATAAGAAAGAGTCTGTTATCACAAGTGTTTTGGTTTATAGAAGAACATGTCTTCAATTGTTGTAATCCAGACACATTGACTGACCCTGTACCAAGACAGATTGACTGACCCTGTACCCAGACAGATGGACTGACCCTGTACCCAGACAGATGGACTGACCCTGTACCCAGACAGATGGACTGACCCTGTACCCAGACAGATGGACTGACCCTGTACCCAGACAGATGGACTGACCCTGTACCCAGACAGATGGACTGACCCTGTACCCAGACAGATGGACTGACCCTGTACCCAGACAGATGGACTGACCCTGTACCCAGACAGATGGACTGACCCTGTACCCAGACAGACTGGACTGACCCTGTACCCAGACAGATGGACTGACCCTGTACCCAGACAGATGGACTGACCCTGTACCCAGACAGATGGACTGACCCTGTACCCAGACAGATGGACTGACCCTGTACCCAGACAGATGGACTGACCCTGTACCCAGACAGACTGGACTGACCCTGTACCCAGACAGATGGACTGACCCTGTACCCAGACAGATGGACTGACCCTGTACCCAGACAGATGGACTGACCCTGTACCCAGACAGACTGACTGACCCTGTACCCAGACAGATGGACTGACCCTGTACCCAGACAGATGGACTGACCCTGTACCCAGACAGATGGACTGACCCTGTACCCAGACAGATGGACTGACCCTGTACCCAGACAGATGGACTGACCCTGTACCCAGACAGATGGACTGACCCTGTACCCAGACAGATGGACTGACCCTGTACCCAGACAGATGGACTGACCCTGTACCCAGACAGATTGACTGACCCTGTACCAAGACAGATGGACTGACCCTGTACCAAGACAGATGGACTGACCCTGTACCCAGACAGATTGACTGACCCTGTACCCAGACAGATGGACTGACCCTGTACCCAGACAGATTGGACTGACCCTGTACCCAGACAGATGGACTGACCCTGTACCCAGACAGATGGACTGACCCTGTACCCAGACAGATGGACTGACCCTGTACCCAGACAGATTGACTGACCCTGTACCCAGACAGATGGACTGACCCTGTACCCAGACAGATGGACTGACCCTGTACCCAGACAGATTGACTGACCCTGTACCCAGACAGATGGACTGACCCTGTACCCAGACAGATTGACTGACCCTGTACCCAGACAGATGGACTGACCCTGTACCCAGACAGATGGACTGACCCTGTACCCAGACAGATTGACTGACCCTGTACATTTACATTTACATTTAAGTCATTTGGCAGACGCTCTTATCCAGAGCGACTTACAAATTGGTGAATTCACCTTATGACATCCAGTACCCAGACAGATTGACTGACCCTGTACCCAGACAGGTGTGCTGTTGAACTTCCCTGTAACCACTACCCTGCTCAGTGGCTGTACTGCTGTGGTGGAAAGAGAGAGAGAGTGATATGTTTGATTGTCACATACACCAGATAGGTGCAGTGAAATGTGTTGTTTTACAGGGTCAGTCATAGTAGTACGGAGCCCCTGGAGCAAATTAGGGGTAAGTGCTTTAACTCAGGGGCACATCGACATATTTTCCTTGTCAACTCGGGTATTAGAACCAGCAACCTTTCAGATACAGGCCTAATGCTCTAAATGCTCAGCTACATGCTGCCCTATGTGATAGATTAGATAGAGAGATAAATAGAAATGTAGAGTGACAGGAAAAGAGAGACAAAGAGAGACAGAAGGAGAGAGAGAGAGAGAGAGAGAGAGAGAGAGAGAGAGAGAGAGAGAGAGAGAGATGGAGATGGAGAAAGACAGATAGAGAGAGAAAGAGAGATACAGAAAGAGAAACATTAAGAAAGAGAAGAGAGAGAGAGAGATGAGAGTGACCTGGAGAGAGAGAGAAAGAGAGGCATGTAGAAAAGAGAGAGAGGAAGAAAGTGTGTGTGAGAGAGAGAGAGAGAGAGAGAGAGAGAGAGAGAGATGGTCTGTGTTCTGCTGCCCTCCAATGGCAGCCAGCTGTTGTGCACAGCACTGTTTCAATCTGCCAGCCTGGCCTACGATGGACAGTTAGCTCATCACACAGTTAAGACAGTGTTCAGGCCACAGCCTTCACTCTTAGAAAAAAGGGTTGCATAGGAGAGCCCTTTTGGCTTCGGAAAAGAATCCTATTGGGTTCCAGTGTAAAACCCTTTTGGGTTCCATGTAGAACCCTCTTTGGAAAGTGTTTTACATGAAACCTTAAAAGGGTTCCACCTGGAACCAAAGTACAGTAATAAAATAAAGATGACATATCTAAGTGTTTCACACTGTAGCCTGCTGAATTTCCCTGCATTGTCTCAGTGAAGAGTTCAGAGTTCAGCTTTCCATACGTGACGTCAACGCACAACTACAAGCCTCCTGGAGTTGTCTGCAGACGGAGGAGCAATATCCACCATCGTAGTACGGATGTAGCCTGGCCTGGAATAAGAAGCTAACTGAAGCTGGCGAGCTTTGGAAAACCCTCAGTAGATCTAGCTTGCTTTGTAGTATACCCTGCAGGATTGGATTGAACTGAACTGGACTGGGTTGGACTGGACTAGACTCCACTGGACTAGACAGAGCAGAACAAAGCAAAATGGAGCATAACATAACAGAACAGAGTAGAACAGAACAGAGTAGAACAGAGCAGAGTATAACAGAACAGAGTAGAACAGAACAGAAAATAACAGAACAGAGCAGGACCGAACAGAACAGACCAGAGTAGAATAGAACAGAGTAGAACAGAACAGAGCAGAACAGAACAGAGCAGAACAGAACAGAGCAGGAGTAGAACAGTGTAGAAAATAAAAAGAGTACAACAGAACAGAGTAGAACAGAACAGAGAAGAACAGAGTAGAAAAGAAGAGAGAAGAATAGAGACAGAATAGAACAGAACAAAGCAGAACATAACAGAGTACAACAGAGCAGAACAGAACTGAGTAGAATAGAGACAGAGTAGAGACAGAACAAAGCAGAACATAACAGAGTAGAACAGAACAGAGACAGAACAGAGCAGAACAGAACAGAGAATAAACAGAACAGAGTAGAACAGAACAGAGAATAACAGAACAGAAGAATAACAGAACAGAGTAGAACAGAACAGAGAATAACAGAACAGAACAGAGAATAACAGAACAGAGAAAAACAGAACTGAGCAGAACAGAACAGAAGAGAGTAAAACAGAACAGAGTAGAACAGAACAGAGTAGAACAGAACAGAGAATAACAGAACAGAGAATAACAGAACAGAGTAGAACAGAACAGAGAATAACAGAACAGAACAGAGAAGAACAGAACAGAGTAGAATAGAACAGAATAGAACAGAACAAAGCAGAATATAACAGAGTAGAACAGAGCAGAACAGAACAGAGCAGAACAGAAGCAGAGTAGAGACAGAACAAAGCAGAACATAACAGAGAGTAGAACAGAACAGAGCAGAACAGAACAGAACAGAGTAGAACAGAACAGAGAGCAGAACAGAACAGAGGAATAACAGAACAGAGAATAATAGAACAGAGGTAGAACAGAACAGAGAATAACAGAACAGAACTGAGAATAACAGAACAGAGAAAAACAGAACAGAACCGAATAGAACAGAACAGAACAGA
>NW_027015767.1:0-10992 GCF_036934945.1 Oncorhynchus masou masou
TAGTAATCTGCCTCCATAGTAATCTGCCTCCATAGTAATGTGTCTCCGTAGTAATCTGCCTCCATAGTAATCTGTCCCCATGGTAATCTGTCTCCATAGTAATCTGTCTCCATAGTAATCTGTCTCCATAGTAATCTGTCCCCATGGTAATCTGCCTCCATAGTGATCTGCTCTCCATCTTTAGTAATCTGTCTCCATAGTAATCTGTCTCTATAGTAATCTCTCCCCATGTAATCTGTCTCCACAGTAATTCTGTCTCCATCAGTAATCTGTCTCCATGAGTAATCTGTCCCCATGGTAATCTGCCTCCATAGTAATCTGTCCCCATGGTAATCTGTCTCCATAGTAATCTGTCTCCATAGTAATCTGTCTCCATAGTAATCTGTCTCCATAGTAATCTGTCCCCATGGTAATCTGCCTCCATAGTAATCTGTCTCCATAGTAATCTGTCCCCATGGTAATCTGCCTCCATAGTAATCTGTCTCCATAGTAATCTGTCTCCATAGTAATCTGTCCCCATGGTAATCTGCCTCCATAGTAATCTGTCTCCATAGTAATCTGTCTCCATAGTAATCTGTCTCCATAGTAATCTGTCTTCATAGTAATCTGCCTCCATAGTAATGTATCCATAGTAATCTGTCTCCATAGTAATGTCTCCATAGTAATTTGTCTCCATAGTAATCTGTCTCCATAGTAATCTGCCTCCATAGTAATTTGTCTCCATCGTAATCTGTCTCCATAGTAATCTGTCCCCATGGTAATCTGTCTCCATAGTACTCTGTCTCCATGGTAATCTGTCTCCATAGTAATCTGTCCCCATAGTAATCTGTCTCTATAGTAATCTGTCTCCATAGTAATCTGTCTCCATAGTAAGTCTGTCTCTCATGGTATCTGTCTCCATTACGGTAACTCTGTCCCCATGTAATCTGTCTCCATAGTAATCTGTCCCCATGGTAATCTGTCTCCATAGTAATCCATCCATAGTAATCTGTCCCCATGGTAATCTCGCCTCCATAGTAATCTGTCTCCATAGTAATCAGTAATCTGACATGAGGGCCAATTTGATATAGAAAAAAAACAGTGTTTCTGTACTGAGGCAGCTTGACGAGAAAGGCTCATAGGAGCAGGGGTCTATCTCCTGTTTCTGTAGTGTGAGGCAGCTTGATGAGAACAGCTCATAGGAGCAGGGGTCTATCTCCTGTTTCTGTAGTGTGAGCAGCTTAGATGAAAAGGCTCATAGGAGCAGGGGTCTATCTCCTGTTTCTGTAGTGTGAGGCAGCTTCGATGAGAACAGCTCATAGGAGCAGGGTCTATCTCCTGTTTCTGTACTGAGGCAGCTTGATGAGAACAGCTCATGGGGCAGGGGTCTATCTCCTGTTTCTGTACTGAGGCAGCTTGATGAGAAGCAGCTCATAGGAGCAGGGGTCTATCTCCTGTTTCTGTACTGAGGCAGCTTGATGAGAACAGCTCATAGGAGCAGGGGTCTATCTCCTGTTTCTGTACTGAGGCAGCTTGATGAGAACAGCTCATAGGAGCAGGGGTCTATCTCCTGTTTCTGTACTGAGGCAGCTTGATGAGAACAGCTCATAGGAGCAGGGGTCTATCTCCTGTTTCCGTAGTGCGAGGCAGCATGATGTACAAGTACACCCCCTGGATATGACGCTCGTCCATCGCAGGGCCTTTGCCCACAGTCTACCGTACCTCTGTACAGGAACAATATAACATCGACCAAACACTGAATATGAAAAGGAGATTCACTCAAACCAAATAGCTTCCCTGTATTCACAAAATGCCTTTATTTCCTGTCCCCCCCAAAATCTGTCATTTATCATCATTTAAGTTTAAACTGAAAACATTTGATTATCTTCTATAGGACTTGCTCCTTAACTAACTTTTAATTCTTAATGTCTAACTAACTTATCAATATGCCTTGATGACAGCTTTGCACACCTTTGGCATTCTTTCAACCAGCCTCATGAGATAGTCACCTGGAATGCATTTAATTAACAGGTGTGCCTTGATAAAGTTCATTTTGGAATTTCTTTCATGCTTAATGCGTTTGAACCAATCAATTGTGTTGTGACAAGGTAGAGGTGGTATACAGAAGACAGCCCTATTTGGTAAAAGACAAAAGTCCATATTATGGCAAGAACAGCTCAAATAAGCAAGAAACAGTCCATCAATACAGTAAGACGCGAGGTCAGTCAATCCAGAAAATATCAAGAACTTTCTTAAAGTCGTCTGCAAACTTTTTGACTACTTTGTATATATACAGCTAGGTGAAGTTTACATAAACCTTAGCCAAATTCACCAATTTGTAGTCGCTCTGGATAAGAGCGTCTGCTAAATGACTTAAATGTAAAGTAAATACATTTAAACTCAATTGTTCTAATTCCTGACATTTAATCCTAGTAAAATTCCCTGTTTTAGGTCAGTTATGATCCACTTTATTTAAGAATGTGAAATGTCAGAATAATAGTAGAGAGAAGGATTTATTTCAGTTTTTATTTATTTCATCACATCCCAGGGTCAGAAGTTTACATACACTCATTAGTATTTGGTTAATTGCCTTTAAAATTGTTTAACTTGGGTCAAACGTTTCAGGTGGCCTTCCACAAGCTTCACACAATCAGTTGAGTGAATTTTGGCCCTCCTTCTGACAGAGCTGATGTAACTCAATCAAATCCAATCAAATGTATTGATAAAGCCCTTCTTACATCAGCTGATGTCACAAAGTGCTGTACAGAAACCCAGCCTAAAACCCCAAACAGCAAGCAATGCAGGTGTAGAAGCACGGTGGCTGGAAAAACTCCTAGAAAGGCCAGAACCTAGGATGAAACCTAGAGAGGAACCAGGCTATGAGGGAGACCAGTCCTCTTCTGGCTGTGCCGAGTGGAGATTATAACAGAACATGGCCAAGATGTTCAAATGTTCATAGATGACCAGCAGGGTCAAATACAAAATAATCACAGTGGTTGTAGGGTGCAACAGGTCAGCACCTCAGGAGTAAATGTCAGTTAGCCTTTCTATAGCCGATCATTCAGAGTATCTTTACCGCTGCTGCTGTCTTTAGAGAGTTGAAACAGCAGGTCTGGGACAGGTAGCACGTCCGTGAACAGGACAAGGTTTCCAGAGCCACAGGCAGAACAGTTGCTGGAGTCAGGCTTAGGGCCTCCGTGCCGCACACGCCAAGTTCTGCCCACACATTTTCTATAGGATTATGGTCAGGCTTTGTGATGGCCACTCCAATACCTTGACTTTGTTGTCCTTAAGCTATTTTACAAAACTTTGAAGTATGCTTGGAGCTGTCCATTTGGAAGACCCATTTGGCGACCAAGCTTTAACTTCCTGACTGATGTCTTGAGATGTTGCTTCACCATATCCACCACTCCTTTTCCCATTCCTCATGATGCCATCTATTTTGTGAAGTGCACCAGTCCTCCTGCAGCAAAGCACCCCACAGCATGACGTTGCCACCTTCGTGCTTCACGGTTGGTATTGGGTTCTTCGGCTTACAAGTGCCCCCCCCCCTTTTTCCTCTAAACATAACGATGGTCATTATGGCCAAACAGTTCTATTTTTATTTCATCAGACCAGCGGACATTTCTCCAAAAGGTACAATCTTTGTCCCCATGTGCAGTTGCAAACCATAGTCTGGCTTTATTATGGCGGTTTTGGAGCAGTGGCTTCTTCCTTGCTGAGCGGCCTTTCAAGTTATGCTGATATAGGACTCGTTTTACTGTGGATATAGATACTATTGTACCTGTTTCCTCCAGCATCTTCACAAGGACCTTTTCTGTTGTTCTGGGATTGAGTTGCACTTTTCACACGAAAGTACGTTCATCTCTAGGAGACAGAACGCTTTTTGATGGTAGGCCTTGAAATACATCCACAGGCACACCTCCAATTGACTCAAATTATGTCAATTAGCTTATCAGAAGCTTCTAAAGCCATGACATACTTTTCTGAAATTTCCAAGCTGTTTAAAGGCACAGTCAACGTAGTGTATGTAAACTGCTGACCCACTGGAATTGTGATAGAGTGAATTATATGAAATTATTCGTCTGTAAACAATTGACAAATTACTTGTGTCATGCACAAAGTAGAGATGTCTCTAACCGACTTGCCCAAACTATAGTTTGTTAGCAAGAAATTTGGTGGAGTGGCTGAATAATGAGTTAAAAAGAAAAAGCCATATCTCACACTGGCCAATAACAATAAAACACTACTTCCGGCGCCCGACAGAGATGGCCACCTCGCTTTCGCGTTCCTAGGAAACTATGCAGTTTTTTGTTTACGTGTTATTTCTTACATTAGTACCCCAGGTCATCTTAGGTTTCATTACATACAGTCGAGAAGAACTACTGTATATAAGATCAGCGTCAACTCACCATCAGTGACCAAGAATATGTTTTTCGCGACGCGGATCCTGTGTTCTGCCTTACAAACAGGACAACGGAATGGATCAAGATGCAGCGACCCAAAAAAACGACTCCAAAAAAGAGGGAAACGAGGCGGTCTTCTGGTCAGACTCCGAGACGGGCACACCGTGCACCACTCCCTAGCATTCTTCTTGCCAATGTCCAGTCTCTTGACAACAAGGTTGATGAAACCGAGCAAGGGTAGCATTCCAGAGGGGACATCAGAGACTGTAACGTTCTGTGCTTCACGGAAACATGGCTCACTGAGATGCTATCCGAAGTGGTGCAGCCAACGGTTTCTCCACGCATCGCGCCGACAGAAACAAACACCTTTCTGGTAAGAAGAGGGGTGGGGGCGTATGCCTTATGGCTAACGAGACATGGTGCGATGAAAGAAACATACAGGAACTCAAATCCTTCTGTTCACCTGATTTAAAATTCACAATCAAATGTAGACCGCATTATCTACCAAGAGAATTCTCTTCGATTATAATCACAGCCGAATATATCCCCCCAAGCAGACACATCAATGGCTCTGAACGAACGTTATTTAACTCTTTACAAACTGGAAAACCATTTATCCGGAGGCTGCATTCATTGTTGCTGGGATTTTAACCTGTTGATGCTCTGGGGCGCTATTTCATTTTTTGGATGAAAACGTTCCGTTTTAAACAAGATATTTTGTCACAAAAAGATGCTCGACTATGTATATAATTGATAGCTTTAAAGAAAACACTCTGACGTGTCCAGAACTACCAAGATATTTTCTGTGCGTGCCTAGAACGTGAGCTTCAGGCAAAACCAAGATGAGACGGCATCCAGGAAATGAGCAGGATTTTTGAGGCTCTGTTTTCCATTGTCTACTTATATGGCTGTGAATGCGGAGAGGAATGAGCCTGCCCTTTCTGTCGTTTCCCCAAGGTGTCTGCAGCATTGTGACGTATATGTAGGCAGATCATTGGAAGATTGACCATAAGAGACCACATTTACCAGGTGTCCGCCCGGTGTCCTGCGCCAGAAATTGGTGCGCAAAACTCAGCTGCCAGTATTTTTCCATGGGATACAGAGAGGAAAGCAAGCTTCCACGAACTGCATATCAATGAAGAGATATGTGAAAAAACACCTTGAGGATTGATTCCAAACAACGTTTGCCATGTTTCGGCCGATATTATGTAGTTAATTTGGAAAAAGTTTTACGTTGTAGGTGACTGAATTTTCGGTTCATTTCGGGGTAGCCAGACGAATGTAGAAAACAGAACGATTTCTCCTACACACAGACGCTTTCAGGAAAAACTGCGCATTTGGTATGTAACTGAGAGTCTCCTCATTGAAAACATCAGAAGCTCTTCAAAGGTAAATGATTTTATTTATTTGGTTATCTGGTTTTTGTGAAAATGTTGCGTGCTAAATGCTACTCAAAATGCTATGCTAGCTTTGCATACTCTTACACAAATTAGTCAATTTCTATGGTTCAAAAGCATATTTTGAAAATCTGAGATGACAGTGTTGTTAAGAAAAGGCTAAGCTTGAGAGCAGACGTGATTATTTTCATTTTATTTGCGATTTTCAGAAATCGTTAACGTTGCGTTATGCTAATGAGCCTGAGGCTTTAGTCACGATCCCGGATCCGGGATGGGGAGTTCCAAGAGGTTTTAACAAGGCTAATCTGAAAACAAGACTCCCTAAATTTTATCAGCATATCGATTGCAACCAGGGGTGGAAAACCTTGGATCACTGTTACTCTAACTTCCGCAACGCATATAAGGCCCTGCCCCGCCCCCCTTTCGGAAAAGCTGACCACGACTCCATTTTGCTGATCCCTGCCTACAGACAGAAACGGAAACAAGAAGCTCCCACGCTGAGGTCTGTCCAACGCTGGTCCGACCAAGCTGACTCCACACTCCAAGACTGCTTCCATCACATGGACTGGGACATGTTTCGTATTGCGTCAGATAACAACATTGGACGAATACGCTGATTCGGTAAAAGAGTTCATTAGAACGTGCGTTGAAGATGTCATTCCCATAGCAACGATTAAAAACATTCCCTAACGAGAAACCGTGGATTGATGGCAGCATTCGCGTGAAACTGAAAGCGCGAACCACTGCTTTTAATCAGGACAAGGTGTCTGGTAACATGACCGAGTACAAACAGTGCAGCTATTCCTCCGCAAGGCTATCAAACAAGCTAAGCGTCAGTACAGAGACAAAGTAGAATCTCAATTCAACGGCTCAGACACAAGAGGCATGTGGCAGGGTCTACAGTCAATCACGGACTACAGGAAGAAATCCAGCCCAGTCACGGACTAGGATGTCTTGCTCCCAGGCAGACTAAATAACCTTTTGCCCGCTTTGAGGACAATACAGTGCCACTGACACGGCCTGCAACGGAAACATGCGGTCTCTCCTTCACTGCAGCCGAGGTGAGTAAAACATTTAAACGTGTTAACCCTACGCAAGGCTGCAGGCCCAGACGGCATCCCCAGCCGCGCCCTCCAGAGCATGCGCAGACCAGCAGGCTGGTGTGTTTACGGACATATTCAATCAATCCCTATACCAGTCTGCTGTTCCCACATGCTTCAAGAGGGCCACCATTGTTCCTGTTCCCAAGAAAGCTAAGGTAACTGAGCTAAACAACTACCGCCCTAGGCACTCACTTCCGTCATCATGAAGTGCTTTGAGAGACTAGTCAAGGACCATATCACCTCCACCCTACCTGACACCCTAGACCCACTCCAATTTGCACACCGCCCAAATAGGTCCACAGACGATGCAATCTCAACCACACTGCACACTGCCCTAACCCATCTGGACAAGAGGAATACCTATGTGAGAATGCTGTTCATCGACTACAGTTTGTATCTAACACCATAGTACCTCCAAGCTCGCCATCGCTCAGACCCTGGGCTCGACCCCGCCCTGTGCAACTGGGTACTGACTTCCTGACGGGGCCGCTGGTGTGTTTACGGACATATTCAATCAATCCCTATACCAGTCTGCTGTTCCCACATCTTCAAGGGCCACCATTGTTCTGTTCCCAAGAAAGCTAAGGTAACTGAGCTAAACGACTACACGCCCGTAGCACTCACTTCCGTCATCATGAAGTGCTTTGAGAGACTAGTCAAGGACCATATCACCTCCACCCTACCTGACTCCCTAGACCCACTCCAATTTGCTTACCGCCCAAATAGGTCCACAGACGATGCAATCTCAACCACACTGCACACTGCCCTAACCCATCTGGACAAGAGGAATACCTATGTGAGAATGCTGTTCATCGACTACAGCTCGGCATTCAACACTATAGTACCCTCAAGCTAAATCATCAAGCTCGAGACCCTGGGTCGGCCCGCCCTGTGCAACTGGTACTGGACTTCCTGACGGGCCGCCCCCAGGTGGTGAGGGTAGGTAACAACATCTCCTCCCCGCCCTGATCCTCAACACTGGGGCCCCACAAGGGTGCGTTCTGAGCCCCTCTCCTGTACTCCCTGTTCACCCACGACTGCGTGGCCACGCACGCCTCCAACTCAATCATCAAGTTTGCGGACGACACAACAGTGGTAGGCTTGATTACCAACAACGGCGAGACGGCCTACAGGGAGGAGGTGAGGGCCCTCGGAGTGTGGTGTCAGGAAAATAACCTCACACTCAACGTCAACAAAACTAAGGAGATGATTGTGGACTTCAGGAAACAGCAGAGGGAACACCCCCTATCCACATCGATGGAACAGTAGTGGAGAGAGTAGCAAGTTTTAAGTTCCTCGGCATACACATCACAGACAAACTGAATTGGTCCACTCACACAGACAGCATCGTGAAGAAGGCGCAGCAGCGCCTCTTCAACCTCAGGAGGCTGAAGAAATTCGGCTTGTCACCAAAAGCACTCACAAACTTCTACAGATGCACAATCGAGAGCATCCTGGCGGGCTGTATCACCGCCTGGTACGGCAACTGCTCCGCCCTCAACCGTAAGGCTCTCCAGAGGGTAGTGAGGTCTGCACAACGCATCACCGGGGGCAAACTACCTGCCCTCCAGGACACCTACACCACCCGATGTTACAGGAAGGCCATAAAGATCATCAAGGACATCAACCACCCGAGCCACTGCCTGTTCACCCCGCTATCATCCAGAAGGCGAGGTCAGTACAGGTGCATCAAAGCTGGGACCGAGAGACTGAAAAACAGCTTCTATCTCAAGGCCATCAGACTGTTAAACAGCCACCACTAACATTGAGTGGCTGCTGCCAACACACTGACACTGACTCAACTCCAGCCACTTTAATAATGGGAATTGATGGGAAATGATGTAAATATATCACTAGCCACTTTAAACAATGCTACCTTATATAATGTTACTTACCCTACATTATTCATCTCATATGCATACGTATATACTGTACTCTATATCATCGACTGCATCCTTATGTAATACATGTATCACTAGCCACTTTAACTATGCCACTTTGTTTACATACTCATCTCATATGTATATACTGTACTCGATACCATCTACTGTATCTTGCCTATGCTGCTCTGTACCATCACTCATTCATATATCCTTATGTACATATTCTTTATCCCCTTACACTGTGTATAAGACAGTAGTTTAGGAATTGTTAGTTAGATTACTTGTTGGTTATTACTGCATTGTCGGAACTAGAAGCACAAGCATTTCGCTACACTCGCATTAACATCTGCTAACCATGTGTATGTGACAAATAAAAGATTTGATTTGCAGTTTGAAAAGATGGGATGGTGAAGTTAGTTTTGGAGAGTGCTCTTGCCTAGAGGCCAGTCGAGATAAGCATACTCTTGTTGCATTGAGATCTAGACGGAGGAACTCTGCCTAGAAGGCCAGCATCCTGGAGAAGTCGCCTCTTCACTGTCTCAGTCTCAGAATTCAGGATGAGAAGTGGACTCTGCCTCAGAACTCTGGCATCCTGAGTAAAGTCTCTTTCACTATTGAGTGGGGACAGACAGAGTTTTCCTGCCTGGAAGGTGCCCAGCAATCTGGAGTAAGCCTTCTTTTTGTGTGAGTGGAGACTGGACAGAGGAACTCTGCCTAGGAGGCCAGCATCCTGGAGTCGCCTCTTCACTGTTGGCGTTGACGCTGGACAGAGGAACTCTGCCTAGAGAAGGCCAGCATCCTGGAGTCGCCTCTTCACTGTTGACGTTGAGACTGGTGTTTTGCGGGTACTACTTAATGAAGCTGCCTGTTGAGGAATTGTGGAGGCGTCTGTTTTCTCCAACTAGACACTCTAATGTACCTTGTCACTCTTGCTTTCAGTTTGTGCACGGGGCCTCCCACTCCTCTTTCTTCTCTAGTTTGAAAGGAGTAATACAGGTTTTTCTGAGATCTTCATTTTCTTGGCAATTTCTCGCATAGCCTTCATTTCTCAGAACAAGAATAGACTGAGGCGAGTTTCAGAAAAAAGGTCTTTGTTTCTGGCCATTTAGCCTGTAATCAAACCCACAAATGCTGATGCTCAGATACTCAACGAGTCTAAGGCCAAAGTTTTATTGCTTTTCATCAGTTTTCAGCTGTGCTAACATCATTGCAAAAGAGTTCCTAATGATCAGTGGCCTTTTAAAGTGATCAACTTGGATTAGTTAACACATGTGCCATTGGAACACAGGGTGATGGTTTATGATAATGGAGCCTCTGTACGCCTATGTAGATATTCCATAAAAAATATGCCGTTTCCAGCAACAATAGTAATTTAGAACATTAACAGTGTCTACAATGTATTTTCACAGTCAATTTGATGTTATTTAAATGGACACAAATGGACAACGTGTGTATATATATGTGAGTAGATATATGTGTATATATGTGTATATATATGTGTATGTATATGTATATCTCTTATTCCAGTGAAGGAAATCTTAACGCTACAGCATACAATGACATTCTAGATGATTATGTGCTTCTTACTTTGTGGCAACAGTTTGGGAAGGCCCTTTCATGTATCAGCATGACAATGCCCCAGTGTACAAAGCAGGTCCATACATGAATGGCTTATCGAGATCGGTGTGGAAGAACTTGACTGGCTGAAATAGAGTCCTGGCTCACCCGCCAGACACCTTAGGGATGGAGTGGATCGTCGATTCACAGGCGGCCCCCATCGCCCAACATCAGTGCCCGACCTCACTAATGCTCGTGGCTGAATGGAAGCAAGTCCCGCAGCAATGTTCCAACATCTGGTGGAACGCCTTCCCAGAAAAGTGGAGGCTGTTATAGCAGCAAGGGGGGGACCAACTGCATATTAATACCCCATGATGGTTTACCAGAACTCATTTGAAGGTTAAAAATACATGTTAATGATTCCACAATCAGAACAGGCAATCGACTGGCTGTGACCAGGGTCAGTTAAACCACCATTTCTTTCAAATAAAACCCTGGCGAGATAAAATGCTGATTAAAAGCGTCACTTCTCATTTTTCTCAGTGATGATGCCAGAGTTCGGCACAACTTGCTTTGGCAGGGAAAGCAGAGGATTTCCACACTTCATTAACGGTTTTCCAACACTTTAGAGCAATCACCAGCAATCTGAGATAGAACATAAAGTAGC
>NW_027015768.1:0-10991 GCF_036934945.1 Oncorhynchus masou masou
CCTGTAACTCATTCAATGTAATTGGAGAATCCAGTGGGTTCTGGTAGTCTTTAATAGTTGATTCTAAGATCTGTATTTGATCATGTATATGTTTTTGTTCTTTATTCTTTGTTATAGTGCCAAAAAGATTGGAGAAGTGGTTTACCCATACATCTCCATTTTGGATAGATAATTCTTTGTGTTGTTGTTTGTTTAGTGTTTTCCAATTTTCCCAGAAGTGGTTAGAGTCTATGGATTCTTCAATTACATTGAGCTGATTTCTGACATTTCTTTTTCCGTAGTGTATTTCTGTATTGTTTTAGTGATTCACCATAGTGAAGGCGTACTCAGGTTTTCCGGGTCTCTATGTTTTTGGTTGGACAGGTTTCTCAATTTCTTTCTTAGATTTTTGCATTCTTCATCAAACCATTTGTCATTGTTGTTAATTTTCTTCGGTTTTTCTATTTGAGATTTTTAGATTTGATAGGGAAGCTGAGAGGTCAAATATACTGTTAAGATTTTCTACTGCCAAGTTTACACCTTCACTATTACAGTGGAACGTTTTACGCAGGAAATTGTCTAAAAGGGATTGAATTTGTTGTTGCCTAATTGTTTTTTGGTAGGTTTCCAAACTGCATTCCTTCCATCTATAGCATTTCTTAATGTTACTCAGTTCCTTTGGCTTTGATGCCTCATGATTGAGTATTGCTCTGTTTAGGTAGACTGTGATTTTGCTGTGGTCTGATAGGGGTGTCAGTGGGCTGACTGTGAACGCTCTGAGAGACTCTGGGTTGAGGTCAGTGATAAAGTAGTCTACAGTACTACTGCCAAGAGATGAGCTATAGGTATACCTACCATAGGAGTCCCCTCGTAGCCTACCATTGACTATGTACATACCCAGCGTGCGACAGAGCTGCAGGAGTTGTGACCCGTTTTTGTTGGTTATGTTGTCATAGTTGTGCCTAGGGGGGCATACGGGGGAGGGAATGCTGTCACCTCCAGGCAGGTGTTTGTCCCCCTGTGTGCTGAGGGTGTCAGGTTCTTGTCTGGTTCTGGCATTTAGGTCGCCACAGACTAGTACATGTCCCTGGGCCTGGAAATGATTGATTTCCCCCTCCAGGATGGAGAAGCTGTCTTCATTAAAATATGGGGATTCTAGTGGGGGGATATAGGTAGCACACAGGAGGACATTTTTCTCTGTTAGGATAATTTCCTTTTGAATTTCTAGCCAAATGTAGAATGTTCCTGTTTTGATTAATTTAATGGAGTGAGTTAGGTCTGCTCTATACCAAATTATCATACCCCCTGAGTCCCTTCCCTGTTTCACACCTGGTAGTTTGGTGGATGGGACTACCAGCTCTCTGTAGCCTAGAGGGCATCCAGTGGGTCTGTCTCCTCTATACCAGGTTTCTTGCAGGATGACAATGTCTGTATTACCGATTTCTTTGGTGAAGTCCAGGTTTCTGCTCTTCAGGCCAAAGGCAGATGACCTCAGGCCTTGGATATTCCAGGATGAAATAGTAAAGGCTTTTTGTTCCATAAAGTGTCCAATGTTGTTGGTTGTGGTTTGGCCTCAGGCCAGTAAGTGTGAGCAGAGCCTGTTGAGCATCTGGTACATGCCATTGGCTTGGGCGAGTGTGAGAGTGGGGGTTGGGACTGTTTGCCCGCTCACTACCTGGGCGTATGTGTGGCTTCCATGTTGAGGCCCTCTTTGCGGGGGTGGGGTGCATGGGGTGGGCAGGAGTGGCATAGGTCTGATCTGAGGGGGCCTAAATGGGGTGTGGGCATGATTGACGTGGGGGTGTTGATTGGTTGGGGTAGCGGTGTGGATGTGTCTGGGTGTGCGGTGGTCTGGATGTAATTCCTCTTGGCGTGGGTCCTCTATGTGTAGGTCCAGGGGGGGGTCCTGCAGGTCTGGGAGGGTGTCTCGCTGGTCTGGGTGGGGTGTCTATTGATCTGTTGCTCCTGTGTGAAGTGTTGGGGATACGTTTGAGAGCGATGTCCTTTAGAGTTCGGGCAAAGATGGGCACTGCTGCCTTGTAGAGGTGGACCTGGTCATAGAGGCTGTTAAAGTCCAGGGTGGAGTGGTGGGCCAGGAAAACGTTGGGTTTTGAGGCACAGTCACGGGAAATACTTGCGTTTACCCGCTGTATTGTGGCAGGGTGGAAGTCTTTTCGTGGTAGCAGGGTGGAGATAACCACTTGTGCGTTGGGGAAAGTAGAAGAAGCCTTTTCAATCACTCCCTTCAGTGCTGTGGCCATTCTTTCCTGCTGTGCCCTCAGGTCGTTTGTGCCTGTGTGTATTATTATGTGGCTGGGTGAGCCTAGTTTGGCCTCAGACAGAAGGTCTAGGGCGCTCTGGGTGTTTGGACACCAGAGTTTAGACACACTGTGTTTGGGAAAAGTTTTTTTCTTCTATATATTTCCCATTTGAGTCCATAAGTAGTACAATCTGTGTCTTGTGTTTGTCCTCAGTGGGTGTGGGGGTTGTCAGAAGGGCTATCAGGGTGGCTGACAGGGGGGGTGCTCAGAGGGGGTAAGAGCCGCTGGGCTTGGGGTTCTTCATTTGTCTGTTCGGCTGTGATGTCGACTCTATGGTCAGGGTCTGGTGTGGACTGTTCTGCTGTGGTGTCGAGACTGACCATCCACCCTGAACAACCACCCTGACCATCCACCCCTGACGAAACACCCAGACCATCCACATTGACTTCCCACCCTGACCCTGACCATCCACCCTGACCAACCACCCTGACCATCCACCCTGACCAACTACCCTGACCATCCACCCTGACCATCCACATTGACCACCCACCCTGACCCTGACCATCAACCTTGACCATCCACCCTGATCAACCACCCTGACCATCCACCCTGATCAACCACCCTGACCATCCACCCTGATCAACCACCCTGACCATCCACCCTGACCAACCACCCTGACCATCCACCCTGACCAAACACCCTGACCATCCAACCTGATAAACAACCCTGACCATCCACCCTGACCATCCATCCTGACCATCCACCCTGACCAACCAACCTGACCATCCACCCTGACCAACCACCCTGACCATCCACCCTGACCAACCACCCTGACCATCCACCCTGACCATCCACCCTGACCATCAACCCTGACCATCCACCCTGACCATCCATCCTGACCATCCACCCTGACCAACCAACCTGACCATCCACCCTGATCAACCACCCTGACCACTCTGACCATCCACCCTGATAAACAACCCTGACCATCCACCCTGACTATCCATCCTGACCATCCACCCTGACCATCCACCCTGACCATCAACCCTGACCATCCACCCTGACCATCAACCCTGACCATCAACCCTGACCATCCACCCTGACCATCCATCCTGAACATCCACCCTGACCAACCAACCTGACCATCCACCCTGACCATCCACCCTGATCAACCACCCTGACCATCCACCCTGACCACCCTGACCAAACACCCTGACCCTGACCATCCACCCTGATCAACCACCCTGACCATCTACCCTGATCAACCACCCTGACCATCCACCCTGACCAACCACCCTGACCATCCACCCTGACCAACCACCCTGACCATCCACTTTGACCACCCACCCTGACCCTGACCATCGACCCTGACCATCAACCCTGATCAACCACCCTGACCATCCACCCTGACCAAACAGCCTGACCATCCACCCTGACCACTCTGACCAAACACCCTGACCACCCACCCTGAACATCCACCCTGACCAACCAACCTGACCATCCACCCTGATCAACCACCCTGACCATCCACCCTGAACATCCACCCTGACCATCCACCCTGACCATCCACCCTGATCAACCACCCTGACCATCCATCCTGACCATCCACCCTGACCAACCAACCTGACCAAACACCCTGACCAACCAACCTGACCATCCACCCTGATCAACCACCCTGACCATCCATCCTGACCATCCACCCTGACCAACCAACCTGACCATCCACCCTGACCATCCACCCTGACCAAACACCCTGACCATCCACCCTGACCACTCTGACGAAACACCCTGACCATCCACACTGAACATCCACCCTGACCATCCAGCCTGACCCTAACCATCCACCCTGACCATCCACCCTGACCACCCACCCTGACCATCCAACCTGATAAACAACCCTGACCATCCACCCTGACCCTAACCATCCACCCTGACCAAACACCCTGACCATCCAACCTGATAAACAACCCTGACCATCCACCCTGACCATCCACCCTGACCACCCACCCTGACCAAACACCCTGACCATCCACATTGACTTCCCACCCTGACCCTGACCATCCACCCTGACCAACCACCCTGACAAACCACCCTGACCAACCACCCTGACCATCCACCCTGACCATCCACATTGACCACCCACCCTGACCCTGACCATCAACCCTGACCATCCACCCTGATCAACCACCCTGACCATCCACCCTGACCAACCACCCTGACCATCCACCCTTACCAACCACCCTGACCATCCACCCTGATCAACCACCCTGACCATCCACCCTGACCAACCACCCTGACCATCCACACTTACCAACCACCCTGACCATCCACCCTGACCATCCACTTTGACCACCCACCCTGACCCTCGACCTTGACCATCCACCCTGATCAACCACCCTGACCATCCACCCTGACCATCCACCCTGATCAACCACCCTGACCATCCACCCTGACCAAACACCCTGACCATCCACTCTGACCACTCTGACCAAACACCCTGACCATCCACCCTGAACATCCACCCTGACCATCCACCCTGACCCTAACCATCCACCCTGACCATCCACCGTGACCATCCACCCTGACACTAACCAACCACAATGACTATCCAACCTGACCACCCACCCTGACCATCCACCCTGACCAAACACCCTGACCAACCACCCTGACCATCCACCCTGACCCTAACCAACCACCCTGACCATCCACCGTGACCATCCACCCTGACCATCCACCCTGACCCGAACCAACCACCCTGACCATCCACCCTGACCATCCACCCTAACCATCCACCCTGATCAACCACCCTGACCATCCACCCTGACCATCCACCCTGACCATCCACCCTGACCCTAACCAACCACCCTGACCATCCACCGTGACCATCCACCCTGACCACCCACCCTGACCATCCACCCTGACCCGAACCAACCACCCTGACCATCCACCCTGACCATCCACCCTAACCATCCACCCTGATCAACCACCCTGACCATCCACCCTGACCAAACACCCTGACCATCCACCCTGACCACTCTGACCAAACACCCTGACAATTCACCCTGAACATCCACCCTCACCCTAACTAACCACCCCCACCATCCACCGTGACCATCCTCCGTGACCATCCACCCTGACCATCCACCGTGACAATCCACCCTGACATTCCACCCTGACCCTAACCATCCACCCTGACCACTCTGACCAAACACCCTGACCACCCACCCTGAACATCCACCCTGACCAACCAACCTGACCATCCACCCTGATCAACCACCCTGATCAACCACCCTGACCATCCACCCTGAACATCCACCCTGACCATCCACCCTGACCATCCACCCTGATCAACCACCCTGACCATCCATCCTGACCATCCACCCTGACCAACCAACCTGACCAAACACCCTGACCCTGACCAACCAACCTGACCATCCACCCTGATCAACCACCCTGACCATCCATCCTGAACATCCACCCTGACCATCAACCCTGACCATCCACCCTGACCATCCATCCTGAACATCCACCCTGACCAACCAACCTGACCATCCACCCTGATCAACCACCCTGACCAAACACCCTGACCCTGACCATCCACCCTGATCAACCACCCTGACCATCTACCCTGATCAACCACCCTGACCATCCACCCTGACCAACCACCCTGACCATCCACCCTGACCAACCACCCTGACCATCCACTTTGACCACCCACCCTGACCCTGACCATCGACCCTGACCATCAACCCTGATCAACCACCCTGACCATCCACCCTGACCAAACAGCCTGACCATCCACCCTGACCACTCTGACCAAACACCCTGACCACCCACCCTGAACATCCACCCTGACCAACCAACCTGACCATCCACCCTGATCAACCACCCTGACCATCCACCCTGAACATCCACCCTGACCATCCACCCTGACCATCCACCCTGATCAACCACCCTGACCATCCATCCTGACCATCCACCCTGACCAACCAACCTGACCAAACACCCTGACCAACCAACCTGACCAAACACCCTGACCCTGACCAACCAACCTGACCATCCACCCTGATCAACCACCCTGACCATCCATCCTGACCATCCACCCTGACCAACCAACCTGACCATCCACCCTGACCATCCACCCTGACCAAACACCCTGACCATCCACCCTGACCACTCTGACGAAACACCCTGACCATCCACACTGAACATCCACCCTGACCATCCAGCCTGACCCTAACCATCCACCCTGACCATCCACCCTGACCACCCACCCTGACCATCCAACCTGATAAACAACCCTGACCATCCACCCTGACCCTAACCATCCACCCTGACCAAACACCCTGACCATCCAACCTGATAAACAACCCTGACCATCCACCCTGACCATCCACCCTGACCACCCACCCTGACCAAACACCCTGACCATCCACATTGACTTCCCACCCTGACCCTGACCATCCACCCTGACCAACCACCCTGACAAACCACCCTGACCAACCACCCTGACCATCCACCCTGACCATCCACATTGACCACCCACCCTGACCCTGACCATCAACCCTGACCATCCACCCTGATCAACCACCCTGACCATCCACCCTGACCAACCACCCTGACCATCCACCCTTACCAACCACCCTGACCATCCACCCTGATCAACCACCCTGACCATCCACCCTGACCAACCACCCTGACCATCCACACTTACCAACCACCCTGACCATCCACCCTGACCATCCACTTTGACCACCCACCCTGACCCTCGACCTTGACCATCCACCCTGATCAACCACCCTGACCATCCACCCTGACCATCCACCCTGATCAACCACCCTGACCATCCACCCTGACCAAACACCCTGACCATCCACTCTGACCACTCTGACCAAACACCCTGACCATCCACCCTGAACATCCACCCTGACCATCCACCCTGACCCTAACCATCCACCCTGACCATCCACCGTGACCATCCACCCTGACACTAACCAACCACAATGACTATCCAACCTGACCACCCACCCTGACCATCCACCCTGACCAAACACCCTGACCAACCACCCTGACCATCCACCCTGACCCTAACCAACCACCCTGACCATCCACCGTGACCATCCACCCTGACCATCCACCCTGACCCGAACCAACCACCCTGACCATCCACCCTGACCATCCACCCTAACCATCCACCCTGATCAACCACCCTGACCATCCACCCTGACCATCCACCCTGACCATCCACCCTGACCCTAACCAACCACCCTGACCATCCACCGTGACCATCCACCCTGACCACCCACCCTGACCATCCACCCTGACCCGAACCAACCACCCTGACCATCCACCCTGACCATCCACCCCTAACCATCCACCCTGATCAACCACCCTGACCATCCACCCTGACCAAACACCCTGACCATCCACCCTGACCACTCTGACCAAACACCCTGACAATTCACCCTGAACATCCACCCTCACCCTAACTAACCACCCCCACCATCCACCGTGACCATCCTCCGTGACCATCCACCCTGACCATCCACCGTGACAATCCACCCTGACATTCCACCCTGACCCTAACCATCCACCCTGACCACTCTGACCAAACACCCTGACCACCCACCCTGAACATCCACCCTGACCAACCAACCTGACCATCCACCCTGATCAACCACCCTGATCAACCACCCTGACCATCCACCCTGAACATCCACCCTGACCATCCACCCTGACCATCCACCCTGATCAACCACCCTGACCATCCATCCTGACCATCCACCCTGACCAACCAACCTGACCAAACACCCTGACCCTGACCAACCACCCTGACCATCCATCCTGAACATCCACCCTGACCATCCACCCTGATCAACCACCCTGACCATCCACCCTGACCAACCAACCTGACCAAACACCCTGACCCTGACCAACCAACCTGACCATCCACCCTGATCAACCACCCTGACCATCCACCCTGACCAACCAACCTGACCATCCACCCTGACCATCCACCCTGACCAAACACCCTGACCATCCACCCTGACCACTCTGACGAAACACCCTGACCATCCACACTGAACATCCACCCTGACCATCCACCCTGACCCTAACCATCCACCCTGACCATCCACCCTGACCATCCACATTGACTTCCCACCCTGACCCTGACCATCCACCCTGACCAACCACCCTGACAAACCACCCTGACCAACCACCCTGACCATCCACCCTGACCATCCACATTGACCACCCACCCTGACCCTGACCATCAACCCTGACCATCCACCCTGACCATAAACCCTGACCATCCACCCTGATCAACCACCCTGACCATCCACCCTGATCAACCACCCTGACCATCCACCCTGACCAACCACCCTGACCATCCACCCTTACCAACCACCCTGACCATCCACCCTGACCATCCACTTTGACCACCCACCCTGACCCTCGACCTTGACCATACACTCTGATCAACCACCCTGACCATCCACCCTGACCATCCACCCTGATCAACCACCCTGACCATCCACCCTGACCAAACACCCTGACCATCCACCCTGACCACTCTGACCAAACACCCTGACCATCCACCCTGAACATCCACCCTGACCCTAACCATCCACCCTGACCATCCACCCTGACCACCCACCCTGACCATCCACCCTGACCCTAACCAACCACAATGACTATCCAACCTGACCACCCACCCTGACCATCCACCCTGACCCTAACCAACCACCCTGACAATCCACCCTGACCATCCAACGTGACCATCCACCCTGACCACCCACCCTGACCCTGACCCGAACCAACCACCCTGACCATCCACCCTGACCATCCACCCTAACCATCCACCCTGATCAACCACCCTGACCATCCACCCTGACCAAACACCCTGACCATCCACCCTGACCACTCTGACCAAACACCCTGACAATTCACCCTGAACATCCACCCTCACCCTAACTAACCACCCCCACCATCCACCGTGACCATCCTCCGTGACCATCCACCCTGACCATCCACCGTGACAATCCACCCTGACCTTCCACCCTGACCCTAACCATCCACCCTGACCACTCTGACCAAACACCCTGACCACCCACCCTGAACATCCACCCTGACCAACCAACCTGACCATCCACCCTGATCAACCACCCTGATCAACCACCCTGACCATCCACCCTGAACATCCACCCTGACCATCCACCCTGATCAACCACCCTGACCATCCATCCTGACCATCCACCTTGACCAACCAACCTGACCAAACACCCTGACCCTGACCAACCAACCTGACCATCCACCCTGATCAACCACCCTGACCATCCATCCTGACCATCCACCCTGACCAACCAACCTGACCATCCACCCTGACCATCCACCCTGACCAAACACCCTGACCATCCACCCTGACCATCCACCCTGACCCTAACCATCCACCCTGACCATCCACCCTGACCACCCACCCTGACCAAACACCCTGACCATCCACATTGACTTCCCACCCTGACCCTGACCATCCACCCTGACCAACCACCCTGACAAACCACCCTGACCAACCACCCTGACCATCCACCCTGACCATCCACATTGACCACCCACCCTGACCCTGACCATCAACCCTGACCATCCACCCTGATCAACCACCCTGACCATCCACCCTGACCATCCACCCTGACCATCCACCCTGATCAACCACCCTGACCATCCACCCTGATCAACCACCCTGACCATCCACCCTGACCAACCACCCTGACCATCCACCCTTACCAACCACCCTGACCATCCACCCTGACCATCCATCCTGACCATCCACCCTGACCAACCAACCTGACCATCCACCCTGATCAACCACCCTGACCATCCACCCTGACCACTCTGACCAAACACCCTGACCATCCACCCTGATCAACCACCCTGACCATCCACCCTGACCAACCTGACCATCCACCCTGACAATCCACCCTGACCATCCACCATGACCATCCACCCTGACCATCCACACTGACCACCCACCCTGACCATCCACCCTGACCCGAACCAACCACCCTGACGATCCACCCTGACCATCCACCCTAACCATCCATCCTGATCAACCACCCTGACCATCCACCCTGACCAAACACCCTGATCATCCACCCTGACCACTCTGACCAAACACCCTGACCATCCACCCTGAACATCCACCCTGACCCTAACCAACCACCCTGACCATCCACCCTGACCCTAACCAACCACCCTGACCATCCACCGTGACCATCCACCGTAACCATCCACCCTGACTATCCAACATGACCCTAACCATCCACCCTGACCACCCACCCTGACCCTAACCAACCACCCTGACTATCCACCCTGACCACCCACCCTGACCATCCACCCTGACCCTAACCAACCACCCTGACAATCCACCCTGACCATCCACCATGACCATCCACCCTGACCACCCACCCTGACCATCCACCCTGACCCGAACCAACCACCCTGACTATCCACCCTGACAATCCACCCTGTCCATCCACCCTCCTTTTGTTTTTTTTAGCCTGAAAGGGACATTGATAAAATGCTTGGTAATCATTCCCAGAACATGAACATTACAATTGCGGCTTTTTTCAATGTTGAGAAGGCAAATCCCATTTACCATCTAGGCCTCAATCTAACCTCTTTCTGTTTCTCATCTCCCTCCCCCATTTACCATCTCGTCTTCAATCTAACCTCTTCCTGTTTCACATCTCCCCT
>NW_027015769.1:0-10991 GCF_036934945.1 Oncorhynchus masou masou
TGTTATGAACTTGAGTGAAGACCCAAACGCGGTTTTAACAGAAAACAGAGTTCTTTAATAAAAACAGGAATGGCATAAATCCTCTTCCAACGTAGTCAATGGAACAAAAGAACGTAGTATAATGCAGGTTGCACCTGCCATGCAGACTCCGACAGGACAGGACAAGGTGGAAGCAAACGAGACGACAGCTTGCTTCTGGCATCAAAAAACACAAACAAGAATCAGACACTGAAAGTAGCAGGAACAGAGAAAGAAATAGAGACCTAATCAGAGGGGGAAGAGAGAACAGGTGGGGAAAGAGAGAATGAGCTAGTTAGGGGAAATGTAGAACAGCTGAGGGATGAGAGACAGAGAAGGTAACCTAAAAAGACCAGCAGAGAGAGAATGAAGAGAAAGGACAGGAACAGACATAACAAGACATGACAGTACCCCCCCCCACTCACCGAGCGCCTCCTGGCACACTCGAGGAGGAAACCTGGCGGCAACGGAGGAAATCATCGATCAGCGAACGGTCCAGCACGTCCCGAGAGGGAACCCAACTCCTCTCCTCAGGACCGTACCCCTCCCAATCCACTAGGTACTGATGACCACGGCCCGAGGGCGCATGTCCAAAATCTTACGAACCCTGTAGATGGGTGCGCCCTCGACAAGGATGGGGGGGGTGGGACGAGCGGGGGCGCGAAGAACGGGCTTAACACAGGAGACATGGAAGACCGGGTGAACGCGACGAAGATAGCGCGGGAGAAGAAGTCGCACTGCGACAGGATTAATGACCTGGGAAATACGGAACGGACCAATGAACCGCGGGGCCAACTTGCGAGAAGCTGTCTTAAGGGGAAGGTTCTGAGTGGAGAGCCATACTCTCTGACCGCAACAATATCTAGGACTCTTGGTCCTACGCTTATTAGCGGCCCTCACAGTCTGCGCCCTATTACGGCAAAGTGCCGACCTGACCCCCTTCCAGGTGCGCTCGCAACGCTGGACAAAAGCCTGAGCGGAGGGGACGCAGGACTCGGCGAGCTGAGATGAGAACAGCGGAGGCTGGTACCCGAGGCTACACTGAAAAGGGGATAGACCGGTAGCAGACGAGGGAAGCGAGTTGTGGGCGTACTCTGCCCAGGGGAGCTGTTCTGACCAAGACGCAGGGTTACGAAAAGAAAGACTGCGTAAAATGCGACCAACAGTCTGATTGGCCCGTTCGGCTTGGCCGTTAGACTGGGGATGAAAGCCGGACGAGAGACTGACGGAAGCCCCAATCAAACGGCAAAACTCCCTCCAAAATTGAGACGTGAACTGCGGGCCTCTGTCGGAAACGACGTCAGACGGAAGGCCATGAATTCGGAAAACATTCTCGATAATGATCTGAGCCGTCTCCTTAGCAGAAGGGAGCTTATCGAGAGGAATGAAATGAGCCGCCTTAGAGAATCTATCGACAACCGTAAGAATAACTGTCTTCCCCGCTGATGAAGGCAGTCCGGTGATAAAATCTAAAGCGATGTGAGACCACGGTCGAGAGGGAATGGGAAGCGGTCTGAGACGGCCGGCAGGAGGAGAGTTCCCAGATTTAGTCTGCGCGCAGACCGAACAAGCGGCGACAAATCGACGCGCGTCACGTTCCCGAGTGGGCCACCAGAAACGCTGGCGAATGGAAGCGAGCGTACCCCGAAGGCCGGGGTGGCCGGCTAACTTGGCAGAGTGGGCCCACTGAAGAACGGCCGGACGAGTAGGAACGGGAACGAACAGAAGGTTCCTAGGGCAGGCTCGCGGCGACGGAGTGTGAGCGAGTGCTTGCTTTACCTGCCTCTCAATTCCCCAGACAGTCAACCCGACAACACGCCCCTCAGGGAGAATCCCATCGGGGTCGGTGGAGACCTCAGAAGAACTGAAGAGACGAGATAAAGCATCAGGTTTGGTGTTTTTGAGCCCGGACGATAAGAAATAACAAACTCGAAACGAGCGAAAAACAGAGCCCAACGAGCCTGACGCGCATTAAGTCGTTTGGCTGAACGGATGTACTCAAGGTTCCTATGGTCAGTCCAAACGACAAAAGGAACGGTCGCCCCCTCCAACCACTGTCGCTATTCGCCTAGGGCTAAGCGGATGGCGAGCAGTTCGCGATTACCAACATCATAGTTACGTTCTGACGGCGATAAGCGATGAGAGAAAACGCGCAAGGATGGACCTTGCCGTCAGAGAGAGAGCGCTGAGAAAGAATGGCTCCCACGCCCACCTCTGACGCGTCAACCTCAACAACAAACTGTCTAGAGATGTCAGGTGTAACAAGAATAGGTGCGGATGTAAAACGATTCTTAAGAAGATCAAAAGCTCCCTGGGCGGAAACGGACCACTTAAAGCACGTCTTAACAGAAGTAAGGGCTGTGAGAGGAGCTGCCACCTGACCGAAATTACGGATGAAACGACGGTAGAAATTAGCGAAGCCCAGAAAGCGCTGCAGCTCGACGCGTGACTTAGGAACGGGCCAATCAATGACAGCCTGGACCTTAGCGGGATCCATCTTAATGCCCTCAGCGGAAATAACGGAACCGAGAAAAGGGACAGAGGCGGCATGAAAAGTGCACTTCTCAGCCTTCACATAAAGACAGTTCTCCAAAAGGCGCTGGAGGACGCGTCGCACGTGCTGAACATGAATCGAGAGAGACGGTGAAAAAATCAGGATATCATCCATGTAAACGAAAACAAAAATGTTCAGCATGTCTCTCAGGACGTCGTTAACTAGTGCCTGAAAGACAGCTGGAGCGTTAACGAGGCCGAAAGGAAGAACCCGGTATTCAAAGTGCCCTAACGGAGTGTTAAACGCCGTCTTCCACTCGTCCCCCTCCCTGATGCGCACGAGATGGTAGGCGTTACGAAGGTCCAATTTGGTGAAAAACCTGGCTCCCTGCAGGATCTCGAAGGCTGAAGACATAAGAGGAAGCGGATAACGATTCTTAACTGTTATGTCATTCAGCCCTCGATAATCCACGCATGGGCGCAGGGACCCGTCCTTCTTCTGAACAAAAAAGAACCCCGCGCCGGCGGGGGAGGAGGAGGAGACTATGGTACCGGCGTCGAGCGAAACCGACAAATAATCCTCGAGAGCCTTACGTTCGGGAGCCGACAGAGAGTATAATCTACCCCGGGGGAGTAGTTCCCGGAAGGAGATCAATACTACAGTCATACGACCGGTGTGGAGGGAGAGAAGTGGCCTTGGAACGACTGAACACCGTGCGCAGATCGTGATACTCCTCCGGCACCCCTGTCAAATCGCCAGGCTCCTCCTGTGAAGAAGAGACAGAGGAAACAGGAGGGATAGCAGACATTAAACAGGTTACATGACAAGAAACATTCCAGGATAGGATAGTATTACTAGACCAATTAATAGAAGGGTTATGGCGCACTAGCCAGGGATGACCCAAAACAACAGGTGTAAAAG
This sequence comes from Oncorhynchus masou masou, assembly GCF_036934945.1. Taxonomy (NCBI): domain Eukaryota; kingdom Metazoa; phylum Chordata; class Actinopteri; order Salmoniformes; family Salmonidae; genus Oncorhynchus; species Oncorhynchus masou. The sequence continues at coordinate 3,434 of NW_027015769.1, forward strand.
GTGAACGAAAAATTAAAAAAGAAATGGTTTCGCTATGATTACCAGAGACAGTGAGGGTTAAAGGCAGCGTCTCACGCTGAATCTTGGGGAGAGAACTACCATCTAAAGCGAACAAGGCCCTGGGCTCCCCTAACTGTCTGAGAGGAATGTCATGTTCCCGAGCCCAGGTCTCGTCCATAAAACAGCCCTCCGCCCCAGAGTCTATCAAGGCACTGCAGGAAGCAGATGAACCGGGCCAGCGGAGATGGACCGGAAAGGTAGTGCGTGATCCAGAAGGAGAGGCCTGAGTAGTTGCGCTCACCAGTAGCCCTCCTCTTACTGATGAGCTCTGGCCCTTTACTGGACATGAGGTGACAAAATGACCAGCGGAGCCGCAGTAGAGACAGAGGCGATTGGTGATTCTCCGTTCCCTCTCCTTGGCCGAGATGCGAATACCCCCAGCTGCATAGGCTCAGCATCCGAGCCGGCGGGGAGGGTGGCAGTGATGCGGCAGGTGGCAGTGATGTGGAGAGGGGAGCAACGGAGAACGTGAGCTCCTTTCCACGAGCTCGGCGACGAAGATCAAACCGTCGCTCTATGCGAATAGCGAGAGCTATTAAGGAGTCAGACTGGAAGGAACCTCCCGGGAGAGGATCTCATCCTTAACCTCGACGTGGAGACCCTCCAGAAAACGAGCGAGCAAAGCCGGCTCGTTCCAGTCACTAGAGGCAGCGAGAGTGCGAAACTCAATAGAATAATCCGTTATGGATCTATTCCCCTGACATAGGGAAGACAGGGCCCTGGAAGCCTCCTCGCCAAAAACAGAACGGTCAAAAACCCGTATCATCTCCTCCTTAAAGTCCTGATACTGGTTAATACACTCAGCCCTCGCCTCCCAGACTGCCGTGCCCCACTCACGCGCCCGTCCGGTAAGGAGAGAAATGACGTAGGCGATGCGGGCTGCGCTCCTGGAGTAAGTGTTGGGCTGGAGAGAGAACACCACATCACACTGAGTGAGGAATGAGCGGCACTCAGTGGGCTCCCCAAGTGGCTGCGGCGGTTGGTGATCCTGAGCTCAGGAGGCTGAGCCCTGGAAGTGGGCGGTGGATCGAGTGGGTTGGTGAACCCGATCTTGGTGGAGACTTGGACGGCCAGGGTCTCAACGGCATGTTGAGCAGCAGACAATTCCTCCTCGTGTCTGCCTAGCATCGCTCCCTGGATCTCGACGGCGGAGTGAAAAGGGTCCGGAGCCGCTGGGTCCATTCTTGCTCTGATTTCTTCTGTTATGAACTTGAGTGAAGACCCAAACGCGGTTTTAACAGAAAACAGAGTTCTTTAATAAAAACAGGAATGGCATAAATCCTCTTCCAACGTAGTCAATGGAACAAAAGAACGTAGTATAATGCAGGTTGCACCTGCCATGCAGACTCCGACAGGACAGGACAAGGTGGAAGCAAACGAGACGACAGCTTGCTTCTGGCATCAAAAAACACAAACAAGAATCAGACACTGAAAGTAGCAGGAACAGAGAAAGAAATAGAGACCTAATCAGAGGGGGAAGAGAGAACAGGTGGGGAAAGAGAGAATGAGCTAGTTAGGGGAAAATGTAGAACAGCTGAGGGATGAGAGACAGAGAAGGTAACCTAAAAAGACCAGCAGAGAGAGAGAATGAAGAGAAAGGACAGGAACAGACATAACAAGACATGACAGTACGGGTGAAGGGAGGGTGGGTAGATGGAGATAATACAATAGGCTACATTAAAAATATCCATGAATGTATCATTCTTGCACCGAGGCACATACCACGCTCAAAGTCGCTTAATTCACTTGTTTTGCCCATTCCAAAGTTCAATCAAACAGTAACCGAATGCCTCGATGCCTGTCTGCCTACTTTATACACTGAGTGGACAGTGTTCACAATCCACTTTAATCAGTGTAGATGAAGGGGAGGAGACAGGTTAAAAGAAGGATTGTTAAGCCGTGAGACAATGGAGACATGGATTGTGTGCATTCAGAGGATGAATGGGCAAGACAAGAGATTTACGTGCCTTTGAACGGGTATGGTAGTAGGTGCCAGTTGCACCGGTTTGTGTCAATAACTGCAACACTTTTACGCTCAACAGTTACCCATGTGTGTCAAGAATGGTCAACCACCCAAAGGACAACCGGCCAACTTCACATCTGTGGGAAGTATCGGTCAACATGGGAGGGCATCCCTGTGGACACCTTGTAGAGTCTATGCCCCGATGAATTGAGGCCTTTCTGAGGGCTAAAGGGGTCAGGTGCAACTCAACATTAGGAACATGTACATAATGTTTGGTATACTCAGTGTATAACCAAGCCACAGCCACGTGACTCACTGTCTGTGGGGTGCAAACCATTTTTCGTAAACTGGGTGTACCTAATAAACTGGCAACTGAGTGTATTTACCCAGTGACTTCAAAGACCCTTGAGGGTTCAATCCCTGCCCCAGAGTATAATGTTTTTTTGAAAACATCAGCTAACAAAAACTAACCCAGTCACATCAAACTCAGAAATGACAGCTAAAACATCATTTTGCTTAATCTGTTTTGCATTGACATTTACAGTTAAGTCGGAAGTTTACACACTTAGGTTGGAGTCATTAAAACTAATTTTTCAACCACTCCAGAAATTTCTTGTTAACAAACTATAGATTTGGCAGGCTCGGTTAGGACATCTACTTTGACCATGACACAAGTCAATTTTCCGACAATTGTTTACAGACAAATGATTTCACTTCTAATTCACTGTATCACAATTCCAGTGGGTCAGAAGTTTACATACACTAAGTTGACTGTGCCTTTAAACAGCTTGGAAAATTCCAGAAAGTGATGTCATGGCTTTAGAAGCTTCTGATAGCTGCTGATAGACTTCAGAAAAAAATTGTAGACCCCACAAATGTAGTTCATCCTTGGGAGCAATTTCCAAATGCCTGAAGGTACCACGTTCATCTGTACAAACAATAATACGCAGGTATAAACACCATGGGACCACGCAGCCATCATACCGCTCAGGAAGGAGACACGTTCTGTCTCCTAGAGATTAACATACTTTGGCGCGAAAACTGCAAATCATTCCCAGAACAACAGCAAAGGACCTTGTGAAGATGCTGGAGGAAACAGGTACAAAAGTATCTATATCCACAGTAAAACAAGTCCTATATCGACATAACCTGAAAGGTCACTCAGCAAAGAAAAAGACACTGCTCCAAAACCACCATAAAAAGCCAGACTACAGTTTGCAACTGCACATGGGGAAAACGATCGTAGTTTTTGGGGAAATGTCCTCTGGTCTGATGAAACAAAAATATTGTGTAAATAATATATATATACTGTTTGGCCATAACGACCATCGTTATGTTTGGAAGAAAAAGGGGAAGAACACTATCCAAAACCGTGAAGCACAGGGGTGGCAGCATCATGTTGTGGGGGCGTTTTGCTGCAGGAGGGACTGGTGCACTTCACAAAATAGATGGCATCATGAGGTGGAAAATTATGTGGATATATTGAAGCAACATCTCAAGACATCAGTCAGGAAGTTAAAGCTTGGTCGCAAATGGGTCTTCCAGATGGACAATGACCCCAAGCATACTTACACAGTTGTGGCAAAATGTCTTAAGGACAACAAAGTCAAGGTATTGGAGTGGCCATCACAAAAGCCCTGACCTCAATCCTATAGAACAGTTGTGGGCAGAACTGAAAAAGTGTGAGGCCTACAAACCTGACTCAGTTACACCAGCTCTGTCAGGAGGATTGGGCCAAAATTCACCCAATTTATTGTGGGAAGCTTGTGGAAGGCTACCCGAAACATTCGACCCAAGTTAAACAATTTAAAGCCTATGCTACCAAATACTAATTGAGTACAGTATATGTAAACTTCTGACCCACTGGGAAAGTGATGAAAGAAAGAAAAGCTGAAGTAAATCATTCTCCTCTACTATTATTCTGACTTTTGACATTCTTAAAATAAAGTGTTGATCCTAACTGACGAAAGACAGGGAAGTTTTACTTGAATTAAATGTCAGGAATTGTGAAAAACTGAGTTTAAATGTATTTGCCTAAGGTGTATGTAAACTTCCGACTTCAACTCTATATCCATATTAACCAATCAAATTCATTTATAATCAAATTCATCGACAAAGCACTTTTTGCATGATTTCGCACGTGTCAGAGAAATGGCTAGCTGGCGTCTGACACCGTTAGCTCTCTGTGGCAGGGGGTCGATACACCAGTATTTTGCACATTGCTGCCGAGGTCTGAGTGGAAAACTGAAAGGGTCATACAAACCTGTGCTGTTGCAAACTAAATGCTAGCTAGAAGCAAGAATAAATTATCTGTTTAATAAAACATACACTCTTAGATAATAAGAAGAAGACTTGCGGACTGAGAAGGAGGTACTGTATAAATTATTTAGAATATATTATGTATAATTAGTCTTCGTGATCCAATAGCCTAGATGATCACTACGGACTTTTCACACACTATCTATGTTTTGCTCAGTCTGGCAGTAACCCAGATCTATCAAAGGTAGAGGATCTCTCTTTTGACTGCTGCTGACAACAACTACATGAAAGATGTACTTCTACATTATAATATGTCTGCATCGAACTTTGTCTTCATTTTGGCAGATTTGCTCATTTTCTTCTTCTCTGGAACCAGTCTGGCAACAACCCATACTAGTGGTACTGTACTAGGGGTACTGTACTAGTGGTACTGTACTAGGGGTACTGTACTAGGGGTACTGTACTAGGGTACTGTACTAGGGGTACTGTACTAGTTGTACTGTACTAGTGGTACTGTACTAGGGGTACTGTACTAGGGGTACTGTACTAGTGGTACTGTACTAGGGTACTGTACTAGTGGTACTGTACTAGGGGTACTGTACTAGGGGCACTGTACTAGTGGTACTGTACTAGTGGTACTGTACTAGGGGTACTGTACTAGGGGCACTGTACTAGTGGTACTGTACTAGGGGTATTGTACTAGTGGTACTGTACTAGGGGCACTGTACTAGTGGTACTGTACTAGTGGTACTGTACTAGGGGTACTGTACTAGTGGTACTGTACTAGGGGTACTGTACTAGGGGTACTGTACTAGTGGTACTGTACTAGGGGTACTGTACTAGGGGCACTGTACTAGTGGTACTGTACTAGTGGTACTGTACTAGTGGTACTGTACTAGGGGCACTGTACTAGTGGTACTGTTCTAGGGGTACTGTACTAATGGTACTGTACTAGGTAGGGGTACTGCAATAGGGTACTGTACTGTAGGGGCACTGTACTAGTGGTACTGTACTAGTGGTACTGTACTAGGGGTACTGTACTAGTGGTACTGTACTTAGGGGTACTGTACTTATGGTACTGTACTAGTGGTACTGTACTAGGGTACTGTACTGGTGGTACTGTGGCACTGTACTAGGGTACTGGGGTACTAGCTGGTACTGTACTAGGGTACTGTACTAGTGGTACTGTACTAGTGGTACTGTATTAGGGGTACTGTACTAGTGGTACTGTACTAGTGTTACTGTAATAGGGGTACTGTACTAGTGGTACTGTACTAGTGGCACTGTACTAGTGGTACTGTACTAGTGGTACTGTACTAGGGGTACTGTACTAGGGGTACAGTACTAGGCACTCTACTAGGTACTGTACTAGTGGTACTGTACTAGGGTACTGCAATTAGGGTACTGTACTAGTGGTACTGTACTAGTGGTACTGTACTAGGGTACTGGGTACTAGTGGGTACTGTACTAGGGGTACTGTACTAGGCACTGTACTAGGTACTGTACTAGGGGCACAGAGGTACTGTACTAGTGGTACTGTACTAGTGGTACCGTACTAGTGGTACTGTACTAGGGGCACTGTACTAGTGGTACTGTACTCTAGGGGTACTGTACTAATGGTACTGTACTAGGGTACTGTACTAGGGGTACTGTAGTAGGGCACACTGTACTAGTGGTACTGTACTAGTGGTACTGTACTAGGGGTACTGTACCAGTGGGTACTGTACTAGGGGTACTGTACTAGTGGTACTGTACTAGTGGTACTGTACTAGGGGTACTGGGTACTGTAGTGGCACTGTACTAGGGGCACTACTGTGGTACTGTAGTGGTACTGTACTAGGGTACTGTACTAGTGGTACTGTACTAGTGGTACTGTATTAGGGGTACTGTACTAGTGGTACTGTACTAGTGGTACTGTAATAGGGGTACTGTACTAGTGGTACTGTACTAGTGGCACTGTACTAGTGGTACTGTACTAGTGGTACTGTACTAGGGGTACTGTACTAGGGGTACTGTACTAGGGTACTCTACTAGGGTACTGTACTAGTGGTACTGTACTAGGGTACTGTACTAGTGGTACTGTACTAGTGGTACTGTACTAGGGGTACTGTACTAGTGGTACTGTACTAGGGGTACTGTACTAGGGTACTGTACTAGTGGTACTGTACTAGGGTACTGTACTAGTGGTACTGTACTAGTGGTACTGTACTAGTGGTACTGTACTAGGTACTGTACTAGTGGTACTGTACTAGGGGTACTGTACTAGGGTACTGTACTAGTGGTACTGTACTAGTGGTACTGTACTAGTGGTACTGTACTAGGGGTACTGTAGTAGGGGCACTGTACTAGGGTACTGTACTAGTGGTACTGTACTAGGGGTACTGTACAGGGGTACTGTACTAGTGGTACTGTACTAGTGGTACTGTACTAGGTACTGTACTAGTGGTACTGTACTAGGTACTGTACTAGGTACTGTACTAGTGGTACTGTACTAGGGTACTGTACTAGTGGTACTGTACTAGTGGTACTGTACTAGGGTACTGTACTAGTGGTACTGTACTAGGGGTACTGTACTAGGGTACTGTACTAGTGGTACTGTACTAATGGTACTGTACTAGGGGTACTGTAGTAGGGGCACTGTACTAGTGGTACTGTACTAGGGGTACTGTACTAGGGGTACTGTACTAGTGGTACTGTACTAGGGTACTGTACTAGTGGTACTGTACTAGGGGTACTGTACTAGTGGTACTGTACTAGGGGTACTGTACTAGGGGTACTGTACTAGGGTACTGTACTAGTGGTACTGTACTAGGGGTACTGTACTAGGGGCACTGTACTAGTGGTACTGTACTAGTGGTACTGTACTAGGGGTACTGTACTAGTGGTACTGTACTAGGGGTATTGTACTAGTGGTACTGTACTAGTGGTATTGTACTAGTGGTACTGTACTAGGGGCACTGTACTAGTGGTACTGTACTAGGGGTACTGTACTAGTGGTACTGTACTAGTGGTACTGTACTAGTGGTACTGTACTAGGATACTGTACTAGTGGTACTGTACTAGGGTACTGTACTAGGGGTACACTGTACTGTACTAGTGGTACTGTACTAGTGGTACTGTACTAGGGGTACTGTACTAGGGGCACTGTACTGGTGGTACTGTACTAGGGTACTGTACTAACTGGTACTGTACTAGGGGCACCTAGGTACTGTACTAGGGTACTGTAGTTTCAGGGGGTTGTACTTGTACTAGTGGTACTGTACTAGTGGTACTGTA